>NW_017732168.1:420241-560349 GCF_001890085.2 Hipposideros armiger
AACAAACCTCTGTTTTATTCTAGAACACTGTATGACACTTATCCAATCCTATTGTACTTAATGGTACTCTCTTTTTTTTAAATCCACCTCTAATCCCTTAAATTTTTTCATGTTTTATCAGTGGTCTTTGCCAGTATTTATAATAAATCCTGACTCTGCTATATACAAGCTATGCAAACCTGTCCATATTCTTAACTTCAGTGAGCCTCCGTTGCCCCATCTATAAAATGGGGCTAATAATAGCATTTACTTAATTGCATTGTGATGATTAAATTGACAGCACCCATAAACCACAATCTGAGACAGTACTTGGCCTATGACAGTCCTCTGATATTCTTTTTCTTCCACCTGTTATCACCCTCAAAAAACCTCGTCTTTCCCGCAGCTTTAACAATCACTGCATTTAGAGGACACCCAAATTGAAATATTCAACCTTGGTATCTCATGTAAGCACCGTTCTTGCATATTCAACTTCATAGTTGGCATTTCTCTCTGACGGTTCATCTGCTCCTCAACAACAGTGTGTCTGAAATCAATCTTATCCTGTTCTTCTTGAAAAGAAGATTCTGGGAAACATTTGGCAGTTCCTCCAAGAGTTAAACCTAGAATTACCATGTGATCCAACAATTCCCCTCCTGAGTATCTACCCAAGAAAGCTGAAATAAATATCCACACAAAAACTTGTACATGAATGTTCATAGTATTATTCATAACAGTCCAAAAATGAAAACAACCCAATGTCCATCAACTGATGAATGAATAAATAAACTGTGGTATATCCATACAACAGAATATCGTTTGGCAATAAAAAGAAATGAAGTACTCACACATGCTATAACATGGATGAACACTGAAAACCTGCTAAGTGAAAGAAGCACGACACAATGTTCATCTATTGTATGGTTCCATTTATATGAAATGTCCAGAATAGGCAAATCCACAGAGACAGAAAGTAGATCAGTGGTTGTCACAGCCTAGAGGGGATGGAGGAATCAGGAGTGACAGATAATAGGTACAGGTTTCTTTTGGGGGGTTGATGAAAATGCTCTGGAATTAGATAGTGTTGACAGTTGTGTAACATTGTGAATATGTTAAAAACCATTGAAATGTATACTTTAAAAATGTTACAATGGCGATTTTTATGTTATGTGAATTTTATCACAACTTTTTTTAAAAAAAAGAAAAAAAGCAAACTCTGGGGACAGAATGGTGACACTAGTCCATGGAAGCAAGAGGAATTGGGCCAGAGATGTAGAACGGGGTCTTTGATCTCCAGCAAATCAAGGCACTCATTCAGGGCCCTAGAACAAGGTCCTGAGGGGATGTCACTATGCTCACTTCCAGGCAGTATTCAGAATCTGACCCCACAAGGCTCAACCAAGTGGGCCATTTATGTAGCTTTACTGAACTATATTCAAATTCACACCTGAAGACCAAAAAAGAGGTGAAGATTGAAGGGTGAAAACAGCCTAAGGAAAGACTTGAAATAGAAAAGTTCCTCAGAAATACATTTAATATATTCTTTATTGCCAGGTTGAACTGGGAGGGCAATAAATCATTTTCTCTGAATACACTTAATATTTCCAATGTATTTTATATTTATTTCATTCTCTTTTCCCCCTGGTTTTTCCTCTTTAATCAAAAGTTTGACCATCAAAACAATTACAAGTTCTGGCATTTCACAACATTTTACAAGGAAAGCAAAATCCAGTCCTCACAAGGACTCAGCTTAAAGTCAGGTTCTTTGAAGTTAACCTGTCAAATAGCCTGATTAAAGGTGATGAGAATATTTCAGGAAGTTTTCAAGACATGCTGTACCGGCCTCTATCAAAATTTTATTTTCTGATTTTGGAAAAGTTCCCATGAAAACGACCTGGGAGAGAAACATTCCCATATGGCCCCTTAGACTGTGCAACAGATCTTAGTAGCCATTAAGTAAAGAAGTCCGTGTGTTCCCAAGGATGGCTGTTGAAAAATGAATCATGCTTATCAATTTAAAACAACAGAAAGAAAAGAACAGGAGTATAGAATTTCATGATTTAGTATAGAATTTCATATAGATTTCAGGGTCTCATGAATGGCCACTGTCAAATAATCTGGAATTAGTTTGCTCTTTCCAAGTTCTTCTCTCCCCAGTTTCAATGTTTAGAACAAACTGCTTCCAAAAGGGAAGCCACTATCCTCTATTGTACATCACATGGCCTAAGAATGACTATGAAAAGCTGATGCATCCTACCTGGTTGTATTAGTTTGCTAGGGCTGCAGTAATAAAGTACCACAGACTGAGTGGCTTAGACACCAGGAATGTATTGTCTCACAGTTCTGGAGGTTAGAAGTCCAAAATCAAGGTGTCACCAGAGTTGATTCCTGCTGAGGGCTATAAGGGAAGGGCCCGTTCCAGGAATTTTTTCTTTGGCTTGTGTCTGGCTATCTTCTCCCCGTATCTCTTTACATCATCTTCCTTCTATTTTATCTGTCTTTGTGCTCAAAATTTCCCTTTTTGTAAGAAAACTCATAATATTGGATTAGGGCCAACCCTTAATGATCACAATTTAACTTGATTACTTCCATAAAGACCCTATCTCTAAATAAGGTCACATTCTGAGGTACTGGGGATTAGAACTTCAACATATCTTTTTTAGGGGGGGACACAGTTCAACACATAACACTGGAACACTGGTCTATGAAACTTAATGAAGAGCTGAAGGACCCTTTCTCTTCACATCTAGGAAACACTCTGTTAGAAATGGACCTAGGGGAGCTTGGTCCTGGGCCAACCAGGACGTACTGGGACCAAGGGATATAGGGTAGTTCAAGGAAAGTGTGCAAAGAATAGGGATAAAAGGATGTATGGAATCCCCAGGAGTCCTGAGAACAAAGCTGTAATCAGAGGATGTGGAGTCCAGCCAAACCAACTTACATAGGCCAAGACCAGAGTCTACAAGTATGTTCTCAGGATACATCACAGATGCTCAGAAAGAATCTGTTGAAGTGAAAAGAAATGCAGAAGACCAAGCTGGCACAAGTGATGGTGCAAGATGGGATTATATCATCTAGGAAGCCTCAGTTGTAAACAACAAACTTACTCTGGCTGACTTAAACAGAAAACAAATTCATTAGGAGAATATTGGGAATACAAGGAAACTTTGGGGTAAATAGTAGGTTCACTACCTTCTTGTGGTGGTGGTTACAGGTGTATACATGTGTCAAAATTGATCCATGTGCATTTTAATATGCATTTTACTGTATGTCAGTTGTACCTTAATAAAACTGTTTTGTTTTGTATTGTTTTGTGTTTTTAAAAGATATTGAAAATTCCTGTACACTGATTGCTGGGAGTGTAAGTTGGTATAATCACTTTGGAAAACGATTTGGCATTATCTCTGAACTGGACAAATGCATATCCTAGGACCTGCCATTTAACTCCTAAGTAACCACTCAATAGAAATGAACCCAAATCTTCACCAAAGACATGGACAAGAATGTTCATAGAATCACTATTCATATTAAAAGAAAATGTAAGCTGCCTAAATGCTCATCAACAGTATAATGGTGCACAGAAAGGGTTAAATTAACTCTGCAAGCCTGAACTACTTAAATCTTGTACATTCCCAAAGTCTTCAGGACTGGTACTTAGCTTGGCTCCAGGGAGAAGGTCTCTGAGCCCTTGGAGTATCCTGCCTAAAAAGAGTGTCTTTGTATGCCTAAAGCCACAGTATGCCTAATGCCAGTTAGGTTAAACTAGTAATGTGACTTATGTGAATGCCTGTTTTTGTGTGTCTAAGACTTGGGGCCATGATGTATCAGTTTGACCTATAAGAGGGAGGAGATTGAGTAGCTAAGGACAGTCATGTGGGCACTGTGTACCTATGTGACTGACCTAAAAACAAAACAAACAAACAAAAAACCTGTCTGGACACCAAGGCTTGAATGAGTTTCCCTGATTGGCAACACTTTGCACATATTGTCACACATACTTGCTGGGAAAAATAGGCATGGTCTATGCAATTCTACCAGGAGAGGACAATGGAAGCTTATGCTGAGGTTCATCTGGACTCAGCCCTATGCACCTTTTCCCTTTGCTGATTTCCATCTGTATCCTTTAACTGTAATAAACATTAACCATGAGTATGACAGCTTTTCTGAGTTCTGTGAGTCTTTTTAGCAAGTCACTGAATCTGAGAGTGGTCTTGGGGACCCCTGATACAAATGTATAAATACATTTATAAGGTAGAATGATTTTCTATTCTTATTTCAATAAGAATACACAAGCTATGGGGGACTGGTTAGCTCAGTTGGTTAGAGTGTGGTGCTGATAACCCCAAGGTTGATGGCTCGATCTCCACATGAGCCACTGTGAGCTGTGCCCTCCAAAAGAGTCAACTATGCCATTGTAGCATGAAAGCAATGTGTGAACAATGACCATGGCTGTTCCCCAGTAAAAAAAAAAAATTAATTATTAAAATAAAGTGGCTCCGTTTATATTTTAAAAAAAGAAAAAGATAGACAAGCTACAACTACACAAAATAATAAGGATGAATTTCACAAACATAATGTTGGACATACACAAATGGCATAATTGGATTTGTATAAAGTTAATAAAAAAACAGGCACAACTCATCTATGGTGTTAATAGTCAAGATTATGGTCATCCTTGGATGACGGAGGCTAGTTACTGGAGTGGGAATAAGGTAACTTCTAGGATGTTGGTAATATTCTGTTTCTTGATCTGGGCACAGTTATAAATGTGTTCAGTTCATGAAAATTCAGTTTGTAAAATATTATCACTTATGCAATATATATATATACATATATATTATATATACATATATATGTATATATACATTTCAATAACAGAAAAAGTTAAAGAATATTGGATGGCATGCAGCATCTCCAGAAACACTGGACAACCAGGCAGGTGGACTATACAATAGAAAAAATAGCCCAAAACCTCAGCACAGAACAGGTCTAGTGAAAACCCCACTGCTACACTGCTGGGTATCAAATGGCCATCTAAGAGGACATTGTTACTATGACCACAGGGAATGTTGCCTATAAAAAACGGATGTACCTCCTCTCGCTACCGCTATTCCTTCTTGTCCCTAAAATGAACACAGTGGGGTCTCTGCTTTTTCACTGCACCTGATTCTTCTTTAAAATATGAAACAAGTGTGGGTATTGGTTCTTGTCATAAACTAGGACTGGGTCATGGGCTTTCATCTGAACAGCAAGGATGATAGAATATGTTAGTTTGGCAATTTTAGTTTCTATGAGGGGAGACTCTGCCTTATAAGAAGAAGTTATAGATGCTGGATAGTCGAAAGAACTAGAAATATGCAGTAAAGATGTTTTGCATCCAGAGATCTAAACCAAGTTCAAAAAATGTTTATTGGACTCCAATTATGTGTCAGGCATATATATATGCCTCGCAACTGATCTGCAAAATAGTATAGTCCCTGAATAGACCCCAGAAATCTTCAAGTTTTTTTTTTTAATTCAGTGAAGTACTGATCTGTCCATGCATTATGTGCAAACTACCTGAGGCTGGAAAAAAAAAGAAACACCTAAAAGGGCCAGGAATAGTACCTGTTCACAAGCTAGATGGGAAAAACTCGTAAATCTCAGAGCAATGAGTAGCAAGATCAGGAAGGTCTTGCCTCAGTAGCAGAAAATAATTAGCTCTAGTAGAACACAGCTATGACTCAAAAAGATCAATCTGTATTCAAGTATCTTAACAGTCCAGAATAAAGCTCAAGAATATTTATGAAGATACAAAAATATCCAGTATCCAAAAATTTTACAATGTCTGGCGTCCAAACACAGATTACCAGGCAGACAAAGAAGTAGGCAAACATGACCCAAAATGAGGACAATAATCAATGAACTAAAACTAGCTCAACATTGACATAGATGTTTGTTAGAATTATTAACACAAATGAGAACACTAAACTAGTTATTATAGCTATACTCCATAGGTTCAAAATGTTAAATAGAGACATGGAAAATATTTAAAAATATAATGAAAGACCCAAGCAGAACTTCTAGATAGAAAAACTGTAATGACTGAGATGACAAATACACTGACAGATTAGACATAGCAAAAGAAAAGACTAGTAAATTGAAGACATAGCAATAGAATATATACAAAATGAAACAGAAAGAAAAAAGAATACAAAAAAAAGTGAATCGATGTGTTGTGGGAAAACTTCAAGTACCCTAATATACATGTTTTGGAGTCTCTAAAAGGGGTGGGGGGGTTGGGCAGAAGAAGTGTTTGAAGAAACAATGGCCAAAAAATTTCCAAACTATGAAAACTGTAAACCCACAGATCCAACTTCAATGAACAATAAGCACAAGAAATATGAAGTAAACAACACCAAGACACATCCCCAAGTTGTTGACAATCATCAATAAAGAAAAAAGCCTTGAATAATTTGGAATTATAGAAGAATCTTTCAGAATCACTGGACAGATCTGAACTACGTTCTGGAAATTATGTTTTTATTATTTTGTCATCTGTCTTTTATTTTTATTTATTTTTATTTTTATTTATTATCTTTTTAGAGCCAACACACTCTAAAAAGATTTTATTAAAAGGGAAAGAGCCGGGAAGCAAAGGAACAAGTTAGGAGCGTATTATAGTAATCCAGTGAGTTCAGTGAACCTGAACTAGGGTTGTGAAGTAGAGATGGACAACAGGAAACATTTAGGAAGTAAAACTTACAGTACTTACAGTACCTTGTTTGTAAAGGTAAAGAATAGTTCTTGCAGGGAACTGGTAGATGATGTCAAAATTCATCGAGCTAAGGGGGAAGACAATAATTTAATTTTAGACATTCTGAATTTGAGGCAGATATAGGCTCTCCATTCAAACCAGGGAAAGCTGACTGGCATACAGATACAAATTTGGGAGTCATTAACACATAATCTGAATGTCCCCCAAGTCCTCCAGCCTTCTTGTGATATTCTTACCTTTAATATCCAAATAAAATGACCTGAATTTTAATCCCATGCATACAAATGCAAGAAGTCTGGGCCCAACAAATACTCTTAGTACAAAATGGGCAAATAGACTAGGACCCAGACCTCTAAGGAGAGGACACTCACCAGCTACTATTCTTGTCTCTGGACCCAGAGGAGGGTCCTGGGGGGCTTGGACTCAGACCTCTGAGGGGGCACTGGCTGGCTATGCTGGTACCTCTGAGAGGGGCAATGAGGCTGATGTGAGAGTGTTGGAGAAACTGCAAACTGGATTCAGCCTCTACTACAGAAATAAACTACGGCTGCCAAGGTGAAGAAGCATTGCTGGCGTGACTCTCAAGAACAGGAAGCAAAACTGAAACAGAAACAAGCAAGTCCCTTTTTATTCCTTCCCACTTGCAAGTCCCTCTCCACTGGCAAAGCCTAATGGGAAGCAGCTGGACAAGGGGAACAGTGGTGTTTAGAGTCCCATCGTCACTAAGCAGAACAGAGAATGATGTGCTTGGAGTTGAGAGACAATTACTTAATAAGTCCACCTTGGACTTATTGGTACCTTATTGTTCTTCTTGTGGCTCTGATCAGGAATTGTGGTTCCAAGAAATGGTTGTGTTAAATCCTGCTTGGTGATCTCATGGAACTGGATGTGCTTTCAGAAGGGAAGGCAGAATATGACTTCTGTCACAGGTGACCTCTCCTCTTCTAGGGACAAGGTGAACTCTGCATTTGAGAATAGAGAAGGAGAGAGAATCTAAGCTAGGTCAACACTGAAAAGCTGGTGTCCTGTAAATTCTTTTAAAATGCATTGTTTATCTCTTATTAAAATTAGCAAAATGAAATTCTTCATTCAGATGTTACAGCAGTCTGATGCATATTCAATTTCAAGTGGTACTCCCACCCTCACCAATAGCAACAAGCCTAGCCAAAGGCTGGAGGGAATTCAGCAGCTCTGGGGATGTTAAGCTGCCAAGTGCAGGCACCTGTTACAAGCCTGCCTCTTCGGAAAACAAAAGAGGTAATCTCCTAATAAGGACAAAATCATAAGAAACAGTGTAGATCGAAGTTGAGAGTTGAGCACCAGCTGTTAAGGGGAAGGGAAAGTCAGTTTTACATAATAAGACATAC
Organism: Hipposideros armiger; assembly: GCF_001890085.2. Taxonomy (NCBI): domain Eukaryota; kingdom Metazoa; phylum Chordata; class Mammalia; order Chiroptera; family Hipposideridae; genus Hipposideros; species Hipposideros armiger. Next base: position 428,345 of record NW_017732168.1, read on the forward strand.
CTGGTAGAAAGCCATCAAAGAAACTTGGGGGGAAATTCTTGGGAAGGAGAAAAATCTTGGCATGCTCTTAGAAAACCACTTGTGTATGAATTTACAACTACTTGAAGAAAGGGGACTCAACCCAGGCTGTCATTTTGAGTTACTTTCACAGTTCTGCAGAACAGTAGCAATAACAGCATTTCTGTTGCTCTGCCTCTTCATCCTCGTATTCTTTTTGAGCTTGACAAGCCTAGAGTTTAAAACATTGCTTTCATCATAGAGCATCTCAGAATCACAGGATATCAGATCTATACAGGACCATGGAGCAAGAGAAATCATAAAGAGCTGAAAGGAAATCTGTAGCAATAAAAATTTTATAACTATAAACAAAAGCCTCTGGGGAGATAAAGTTATACATGTCTGAAAACTAATATGAAAGAAGGAAAGACGATTGTTTGGGATAGTTCAAGGAAATAACTTTAAAAAAGCAATTTTAAATAAAGCAACTGAATTAGGATGAGAATTGTATTTTAATACTGAAGATAGAAAGTAACGGAGACTTTATTCATTTTGATGAAATGTTTACACCATTAAACAATAGAGATCTTTCACCTAGGAAACTCAAGCATTTATAAATTCTGAGGAGACAATATTGTTCAAATTTTTATAGAGATGTGAATCCTCATATATAGGAAAGATAAAGCAATTTAGATACAAAGAGGTATTGTTCTAGTTACACTTACCGAGCCAAAATCTGCTAAGATCTTCAAAGGCCTACACTCTGTGTTCATTCTAAGTCAACTTGCCCCACTGTTATGGGCTGAATGTGCCCCACCCCCAAAATTCATCTGTTGAAGCTCTAAATTCATCTGTTGAAGCTCAAAATTCATCTGTTGAAGCTCTAACCTCATAAGGAGCCACTAAGGAAGTAGTAGGGTTCAATGAGGTCATCAGGGTAGGGCCCTAATCCAATAGGATTAGTGTACTTTTAAGAAGAGACACCAGAGACTCACGGAGTGGCTCAGTTGGTTAAGAGCACGAGCTCTGAGCAACAGGGTCACCGGTTTGATTCCCACATGGACCAGTGAACTGCGCCCAAGCTGAGCTGCCAACAGGTGGCAGGATGGCTCAGCTGGTGAGAACACATGTTCCTAACAACAAGGTTGCTGGTTTGACTCCCACATGGAGTGGTGGGCTACACCCACTCGCAACTAAGATTGAATACAGCATGTTGAGCTGAGCTGCCCTGAGTTGCTGACGGGCGGCTGAATGGCGACTGGACTTGTAGCTGAGCTAGCTGCGCCCTCCACAACTAAGATTGAAGGACAACAAGTTGGCTGTTCCCCTTCCCTAATTCCCCAATAAAAAAAAAAGAGACACCAGAACATTCTCCATTTCTCTCTCCCTCTTTCTGCTTAACCTCCAAAGAAAGGTCATGTGAGGACATCATGAGAAGACAGCTGTCTACAAGCCAGTTAGAGTTCTTGCCAGAGACCAGTTTTGCAGGCACCTTGGTCTTGGATTTCCAAGACTCCAGAACTGCAAGAAAATAAATTTCTGTTGCTTAAGCCACCCAGTCTGTGGTGTTTTGTTATAGCACCCAAGCTGACTAAGATACCCACCAAACCATATACATTGTTATATAGTACACTGCTCATATGTAAACCAGTGCATAAATTCTGCAGCGATAATGGAGAAGTAGCATTTGTTGACAGTCTATGTCCTAATCTCTTTCATGAAGTTGTTTTGTTTACGATCTTGAAATGAAAACTTATTATAGCATTACACTGACACACTGAGAAATGGTAGTATCAAGTAAACAGCTGTGATGGAGCTTGGTTTGAACCCAAGGGTTACATTAAAGACCAGGAGAGCACAAGAAAGAAAAGGTGACTCTCATTATTTGGAAGCACAGGCTCTATGTCATGGGGACAGGGAGGATCTTGACCACATATCTGTTACCTCAATCACAATAATTTAGACCTAAAATAGCTCACTAGTCACAGGACTTTAACTAGAAAGGACGACAACATAAAAGCTGATTGGTATGCTTTTCAGCTTACATTCTATGAGCACATATATTAGGTACCTGCTGTGTGTACCAGGCATTCTGCTTGGAGATGGAGGGGGAGATAAAATAGCGATAGAGGCAATTCTATGCAACGGTTAAGAGTTTGGGATTTAAAGTTAACCAGAACTGGGCTGGAATTGTAAGTGGCCCATTTACATGCTATGTGCCCTCAGGCAGACAACTTCTTTGCTTTATCCCTACTTCACAAGGTACTTATGAAATGCTGCAAGCAAAAATCACAAAACAGTGTTTGACAGCACAGTAAGTCATTAACAGGCTCCTGTTAATAATGTCAAATATGAATAATTAATTAATAATTTAGAAAATTAATTATCTGAGCTGTAGGAACTTGTAATTTAATTTGAAGCTAGAAGTTGACACCTCTTTATACAGGGAGTTTTGTTATAATAGAGGTTCAAACAAAATACAATGGGAAATATTATTTCTAGGAGAAAAATCAAATTGGGAAAAGTTTTACAAAGGATCTAACACCTGAACTATTAAGAAAAGTTACTTCTAAACAGTAGATTGTCTTCTAAGTACTGTACAAGTTTGTACCTGTGATGATAACACAGGAACAGACAAAAAGAGCATCTGAAAACAGGTCCAAGGAGTTATGGGTTGAATTATGTCCCGCTCTCCCAAATTCACACTGAAGTTCGGTGCCTCAGAATGGATTTGGAGATGAGGTATTTAAAGGGATAGTTATTAATAAGTTATTATGAGATCATTAGGGCAGTTTCTAATCCAATACGACTGGTATCCTTATAAAAGATCACATGGGAAAGACCACATCAAGACACAGGATGAAGATGGCCATCTACGAGCCAAAGAGAGGCCTCAAAATAAACCAGCCCTGCTGACACCTTGATCCTGGACTTCCAGTCTCCAGAACTGTGAGAAAATACATTCTGCTGCTAAGACACCCAGTCTGTGGTGCTTTGTTATGGCAGCTCTTGCAAACTAACACACAAGTATATACTAGAACTGAATGTATAATAAACGTGGAATTATAATTCTGTGAAGAAAGAATAAACAGCATTAGGAAAATCACCTATTCGTTTGTGAGAAAAATATAGTAGATCTCTACCACATACCATACATAAAAATAAAATGTAAATGGTAATAAATATCTAAATGTAAAATATAAAGCACATTAGAAAATATGTAGAAATATTTTTATAACTACAGGACTAGAGAAGTCTTTCTAAGCAAGTCAGAAAACCCTGAAGCAAAAACATGGATAGATTTTAAGTGCATTGCAGGGTGGTGGCAGGCCTGGGGTAGAGAGGACCACTTTGAGCCAGGCACTAACAGCTTCTATGAATGAAGAACCTCCAGGACAAGACGAAGCTCTAAACAGCTGACAGGTCTAGACAGGATAAGGCCATCTTACAGCAGCACCAGCTAAGTGAGAAATTTTATCCTCATTATCTCTCCTCCTACCCCCTGTCTTTGTACTGGCGGATTCAGAAATCTCAAGGTTACAAGGTAGGGGAGGAGAAGAAATGCTAGCCTGGGAAAGAGAGCAAGAGGACACCCCTCTCTCTTCTACTGCAAGTGGTCAGCTCTTAGTAAGTTCAGCTAGAGGGAAGGGAGAAGACTTATGGGTAAGTCAGAAGGAAAACTTTCATTTTCTGAGACTAGGCAATATCCCATGGAGACTGTGCTTATGATTTGAAGTTACTGATTTTCTAGTTCCTCTGAGCAACTAAAAAACTCATGGGAACAGCCCCAAATTTTATTCATGTAGAGAGGAAGGTGCACGGGAGACACAAACACACACACACACACACACACACACACACACACACCTCACAAGGCATATTTAAAGAAACAGTAGGAGTCGAAAATAATGCTTCATTTTATATCACCCTATGAGTTCAGTGAACCAGTTACACCAGGAAGGACTCAACTAGTGGGAAGATAAGTCAGGGGGAGCTTATTTTAGATAGAACAGTATGGAAACCCTCTCTAAGGAGATATTATTTAAGCTGAGACCTAAAGAATGAAAACAGGAGGCAGCCATACACAGGGAGGAATGGTCTTCACCTCTGTGTCCTCTGAAATATAATAACAATCAATGTATTTTAAAAGGCGGGGGTGGCTGGATGGCTCAGTTGGTTAGAGCGCATGCTCTTAACAAGAAGTTTGCCAGTTCAACTCCCGCATGGGATGGTGGGCTGCACCCCTGCAACTAGATTGAAAACGGCTATTGGACTTGGAGGTGAGCTGCACTCCCCTCCCCCACAACTAAGATTGAAGGACAACAACTTGACTTGGAGCTGATGGGTCCTGGAAAAACACACTGTTCCCAAAAAAGTTTTTTTTAAAAAAAAAGGTGAGGAGGGCACAAACCCAAAGAACCAAATGAACAGGAGAGAAAATAAATTCCAATCTTCTCGTGCAAGGAAACTTCAGCCCCCTCCTTAATAGAATGGAGCAGGATCTGGTTTAAATGCTTCTCGAAGATTTTCAACCAATCTTCCTATTTCTACCCCCCACTTCCAGAGTTACTTGGTCTACTAATTTCTGAGCCTTTGGGGGATTCTGCAATTTAAATTGGGTTTCATCTCAGCTTTTCATGCTGCAGCTTTAGGCTTCAGCTTATTTGTTCTGCCAAGTCAGGTACCACTTGCTCTTCTGTGCCCTGGCTTCTAAATTTTGTTACTATTTGTGTTACATGTTAGAAATAAAATGATGGCCAAGATGGATGTGTTTCCTGTACTCGAGGAACTTATGTGGAGGTAACAAAAGAGAATAAATAAATGAATAAAAAAATAGCAAACTGGGATGAATGTTATGGGGGAAACTCATGTAGCCGGACATTAAAAACTGAAGTTGCAAATGGGGCATGGAGATATTATTGATTTTTGCATATATACAAGGGGTGCTGGGCTCTTGATAATCAAAGTGGGGTGCTTGGAACATCAACAACACCCGGGAATTCTCAGAAATGCAGAATCTTGCACTCTACCTCCCACCTTTCAGATCATTTATATGCACATGAAAGGCTGAGAAGCACTGTACTAGAATCATACAGACGATTTCCAAGGCTTTAACTCAAAACATGATTTATAATTCTCTTGAACCTCTTAACCACATGTGTTAAAGAAAAAAATTATTCATGACAGTTGTTAAAGACATTGTGAAGGAGACTTCATTCAAGAGGGACTCCTGCAGTGGAGGTTTTGCAGTAGGGGGCAGAGATTGGGCTCAAGTCCAAATACACCCAGGACAAGTGGAGATTTATAGCTAAGGAACAGGGTTGGGGTCAGTGGATGGAAAATTACTAGGAGGAAACATCAAAGCTAGGGAATTCTTGCTAGACCAACTCAACAGGAGTGTTGCTGAAGCCAGGACAGGGTAATAAAGATATCAAGGGTGGGAGGTTTAAGCTAAACTGACCCAGGAGGGTTCTTGCTAAAACTGGACTAAGCAGGCAGGGTTGGGGCCAAGTCAAAGAGACGACTCAGAGGAGATGACGGAAGTTTGGTCAAGGAGAGTGCCTTCACCAACTGGGAAAAAAATCAAGCAAGTAGAAACATAGGGACATGATTGTATGAGAAATGTTTCTTTGGAGATACATTTATAGTGCTAATGGCCCCTCACCCCACTATGGGAGAAAGGGGCAGGGTATGTCCCTCACCTTAAACCTTTATGGAAACATTTGGAGAGGTTGATATGATTTACACCTGAGAAAAGGAGAAGCAATCCGTGGCAACAAGGTTAAGGACTATGTCTAGTAAATAACTGTTTTCTTTTTTTGTGGCAGATCAAAGGTATTTAATTCCAGAACCCAGGTGTGAAACCTGAGGCAGGAATATTTTCCTGCAGTCATTATAAAAGGGATCTGCCCAGAAGGGCAGTTGGCAAAGCGAGGAATCCACAGTAAGGGTTCCGGCTTGTGCTGAAGATGGAAGTGCAGGGAAGGAATGAAAGAGGGTCCTGGGCATTGCAGTTGAAGAACCTCCCAAGGATGCGTGAATAGTGCACCTGAGGGGACGACTCTGATTGCAATGTGGAGGCACAGAGAGCAGGGAGTCCAAGGGGGAGCAAGCCTGGAAGATGCTTTGGACCTGAAGAGCTTCCAGGCCTCACTGTGGGAACATAGTGACATACCAGGTGACAACAGCAGTGACAGGTAAACAGGGTTGTAGAATTAAAACAGGTACAGGGAAGGAAACAGGGGATACTACCTGGCAGCTATCCAGGATTTGCTTGAAACTATATGAGAGATATATCCAAAAGCTCTTAGAAATACTTGGGTGGCAGTTCATGGCAGCAGGAGGTCCTTTCTCATGGATAGGTGAAGACATGAACCAGTGAAATTTGGGTTGTTACTGTTAATATAACCAGTCTGGACTCAGAGGCCAACAGACCTGGGAAAACTCAAGGTAGCTCAATCCAGATGCTACACTACATATATAATCAGTCATTCTTTCATTAAAAATCAACAGAGCACCTGTGAGGCATTGCTGTAACAATGGACAAGACACAGTCACTGCCTTAAAGAGCGCTGGTGACAAAGTTCCCAGCCAGGGGGTTACAGACAAGACACAGGCACTCATGTAGAGGTAAGCGGTAGGATTCAGGGATGCAAGGGGTGCAATTAAAGTGTAGGAGTCCTACACTCATTCCTAGGCCGTGGGTCTCAAACTTCCACATGCATATGAATCACCTGGAGATCTTGTCAAAACACAGGTCCTGATTCAGGAGATCGAGGGTGGGGCCTGAGACTTTGCATTCCTAACAAACCTCCCAGAAGAGGTGATGCTAATGCTGCTGGTCTGTGGATTACAGGATTAGCAAGGCTCTAAAGAGCACTTAACCCATCTTGCAAAAACAAATAAACAACCCCACATACCTCTGACTTTGATACCTAAGATTTTAGCAATAGAGACAAATTTACATTCCAGCGATGATTACACAGATTATTGTACCTATGTGTAGTCTGGGTTGCACCAATATGAATGCTCTTCTGTGATCCAACTGAGGGGAGACATAGATCATTTCCATGTATCGGGTAATTGTCTTTTGTATTTAAAAACTTGGGGGATAATAGTATGGAAGAACATGACTTTATAAGTCTCATCGTGACAAGCAATTTCTCTACCCAAAATTGTATGCACAGTATCTTTCTTTTAGATAACATCAGCTGCCACTTCCATCAAACCCCCTCACCCTTACCCCCAACAGTGGTTTTCACAAGAGATGGGAGTGAGAATTGGGTGAGTTACCCAAATAAATACCTCACACCTGGGCCTTTTCACCAGAACCCAAGACAAGTATTTGGGGATCACCTGAGGTACCATGTCCTCTAGCCACTTAAATTCCACCCAGGCAGTGGAGTCAGGGAAAGGGGGTTGAATCACTTCTTTATCCCAAGGGCTATCACCTGCCAAGATAGGCCTTGCCCAATCATACATCTGCTTTCAGTTACATCCTTAATTTTCAAACCACCAGGTATTAGAAGGGAAGACATCAACTTACTCCACCCACCTCATCCCTCCATCCTCCTAGTTAGGCAAAGCTATTTTACTTAAGGAAAAAATGTATTTTTCTTATTTCTAAAACCATGTTATACGTTTTCATTCAGAATTGTAGGTATGACCACCAATTTAAAAGTTCCCTCAGGTCTGGACCCCTGCTGTCCCCTCTTAAAGAGAACATACCTCTTACTGGTCTTCTGGGTTGGTGTTAGTCTTCTCAGAAGAGGGAGGCATGGCTGCTGAGGGGAAGGTGGAAGGAAATTCAGTGTTGAGGAGAAGGCAACACAGCTCCCAAAGCCTGGCCCCAATCCATCAGAGACAGTAAGCCTGCTGGGGCATTTATATTTCTATTAAAGGAATCTTTTGCAGTTAAATCCTGAGTGGAAACTCAAGACTGGGTGAAGGAGACAGAGCTAGTAGAGGATCTATTCCAAACCAAACCGCTGTTGCACTGAAGACAGAGATAAGCAGGTTATGCTTGGGGATAAGTTTGTGGAGGGCTGTGAGTTTGGAGATTCTTGGTGTGATTGCGTTCTCTGTTCCAGGTTTGAGATTCCTCCTTCCCCATCAGGAAAGGAACAAGGAGCTAGTGGCAGAAGAGGGAGAGAGGGAATGTTAGGTAGAGTTGGCTCTGGTTTCTGGCCCTGGGCTTAAAGAAAGGGTTGATCTCCCTGAGCAAAGAATACCTATAGTGCCCATGCAACTTGATAAGAGGCACTGAGTGAGAGAGAGTTTCAGAGCAATCTGATATCAGTTCAGACATCACTGAGAAGACAGAACTCGGTGGGAGGCCCATTGGAAGCTTGGTAACTGCAGGAGCCCTCTCTTGGAAGAGTGGCTACTAGAAAACAAATGGCGGGGGATGGGGTGGAGGGGTGGGGGTGGGGAGCGAGATGGGAACCAGAACTACTGGAGAAGTGCTTTAAATGTGGATTTGATGGGCGCTCTCAAAGTGCTCTAGCAAACAGGGCATCTATCCCCCAAATGCCACCTGAGAAATCCCTCTACAGTTCCATCCCTACCTGACAGTGCCCAAAGGAGTGGTCCACAGAGGGAGGACCCCAGACCAGTACTGTCAGTATCACCAGGGAACTTGTTACAAATGCAAAAACCTCACTCCTCATCCAGACCTACTGAATCAGAAGATCTGAGGGTGGGGCCAGAGGTCTTCAAGCAGCCCTCCAGGTGATTCTGATGCATGTTCAAGTTTGGCCTAAACTATACAGAAAAATGTTTTTTTCCTAAGTGGGGGACAAGTGTCCCATGGGTGCATTATTGTTAAATTTGAAAAATCAATACTTGAAACAAGAGAGCAGAAGGCATAAGAGTTGTACAGCTCATAGAGCAATTTTAAACATCAAAGTTGTTGAATTGCAGCTATAATGGGAGCGGAGGGGGATTTTGAACATGGATTTTGGGAAAGGAAAACCGTACCATATGCAGATGTGAGATAATTACTCCCTATGTGGTAGGGGCACCAAGAAAATGTTATATGAGGTAGCACAAGTGCTTTAATCACGCAAAGGCGTGGAATGTCGGTGCTGCTTAAACTTGTCTTGACGTGCAATAGTAAATGCTTCCCTTTCCTCTCTCCTGATTTCATTTAAACCTGTTCTTGGGGGAGCAAGAGACTGGGCCAATATCCACAGACGTAGTGGGATGAGAGTGATTTCTCAGTGGAGTTCATAATAAAAAATAGTTTTTGTTTTCTGGGCTAGCTGCTTCTCCATCATTCTAACTGCCTGCCCTTCACTTTATATCTGGGCTGGATTAATTCCCAGGGAATGGAGTCATTTTCCTGATAGAAACACTCAGCTCTGATTGGAAGGAGAAAGAACGGGGGATTAGTGGCATTTTAGTTTTTGTTCTGATGCAATTCAGAAACCCGGTTAACTCAAAGGTATCCTGGAGACACATTTGCTGTTTCTCATCCCGATTTACACACCTGGGTCCTATTCTTTTCTCTTTGCCTTTCCCCTTTAATAAGTATGTATTGGTATGCATCAGTGAAGTGCCTCCTGTGTGCAGTGCACAGTGCTCAATGGCTTCAGAAACCTACATGTTCAACATTTGAAAAGGGGTAAACTGTAACATACCTCTCCCTTCACCCCCTTGTCACTATTTTTCCTGGCTTTGGTTTGACCTCTTTATGTTGTTCTTCAAATGAAGAAATTGGGATTCCCCATATTTTAAGCTATTGATGAGAGAGGAGATAATTCTTAGAAATCAAAGAGAACACACAAATATCCTGCAGCCTTGATCTGTGAGTTTGCGGGGTTTGTGGTTTCTGTTTGTTATTTTTCTATCGAATAGAGGACAGGGGGTGGGAGTGAATTGAACAAATAACAAACAATCACTTCTACTCTTTATTGTGCTACTTTGCAGGGGACAGACTAGACCTTGTATCATATCACTTGAGGCAGATGCTTTAGGACCTTTTGGTGCTTGCAGACGGACATTGTAGCCACCAAGAGTCTGGTCAACTGCCTTTCGCCAAGGCAACTGAGTCACAGTGGCAATGAGAACTGCACCCCTCCAGCTGAGATGGCAGAGATGCCCATGCTGTGAACACAAAGGGTCTATGCCCTCACCTGAGAAACAGGGTATATAAAAGTCCACATGGTATTTGTATTAAATATTGAGAGAAATGAACCACTATAACCTATGTCAAATAGAAACTGAGAGGACAGCAGTTTTCAAAGTTTGAGAAACTGAAAACCTGTCTACAAATACAACCTCTTTTCAAGATCACTGGAGTCATTTCATAAAGGAACCTTCAGGAGGTAAGTAATGAGTGTTAGCCTTACGAATACTCATAGCGAATCCGGGTTAGGAAGATGTATGATTTTTCATGAAGATGTACCTGGTCTCTATTCAAGAATCTCAGTCTGTAAATTCCTAGCAACCTATATTTGCATTTCTCTTTAACAATGCCTTCCCTTCTTCAGGTGAATCTATAGATAGTGGCTCAGAAATCCATTTCCAGTTGTGGGCTAAGAGGCTGTGCAGTGGACTGATTGGGAACCAAGACTGTGAGGTCAGCATGTCTAGTTGAAATCCCTTGTCCCCTGCTTTGTAGCTGTGTGATGGTGGCAGGTGGCTTACCTTCTCTGAGCCTCAGTTTCCTCAGAGGGTGCCGTAGGATTATATGAGGTAATGCCTGTAAAGAATTTAGCACAGTACCTGGCCCAAAGGCCCAATAAATATTAGCTATGATTATATTTATCAATTAAACACGTAAGGGAATTTTGGTTGCATTAGTTTCACCCATTTTACTTTTCATGCTCAATCTAGTCAGGATGGAGATGTTTTTGTTTTCTCTTCTTCTCCATGTCTTTTCATCACACCTCAACCCAGGAAAGGGTGATCATGAGACAACCATTTGAAATGAAGTCTGCTTTGTGTCCGTCCTTCTGGAAAAGGCTTTGATCACTAGCCGTGCTGTGGGTGTTTGGCAGGCTGCCATCTCCTGCCTACAATAAGAGGCATCTCTGAAGGTTTAGATATTTCAAAAGAGAGAAGCAAAAGGGCAGCTGGTGGATTTCTCAAGGGTATGTCTAAATGGCATCTTTGCCTACTCCCAATGCCTTGAGGGCCACCCCTCTTTCCAGGGCCTCTAGGTGGCAGAGTGTCCAGATTTCCACGCTCCTTATTTTTTTGGACTGTGAGCTGGCTGGGAGCACATAACACTGTGCCCTTAGCATGCTGGTGGCAAGCCAGTGCTTCTTTCTGGCTCTTGTCAGAGTCTGCTGTCTTTGGCATACTGAAGAGGACTGAAAGAGTCTCCGTAAGCAAGTAGCGGTGCACCTGCAAAGGGGACTGGAGGGCATGGCCTCCTCCGAGGAGCCTGCCCCAGCGGCAGTATGCAAATGACTTCTTGGAATTGCCAGCCTGGCCCTGGTGGAACTGGAAGATCACCTTGCAAATGGGCCTGATGCCAGCATGACAGATGGCCTGGGATGCTGGCAGCACAGCTCACATTAGCCCCATCAAGTGTGTTCCCTGAAGGCAGCTGGCCCAGCCAGAAGTGTCAGGGAGGCTGCTGGGGGATGGCTCGGGCTGCAACATGGGTTCCCCCCAAGTCTGTCCACCCCTTTCACCCCAACCTGCAGTCCTCTCTCTGAAGGGGGAAAGACCCCTTCTTTCTACTCAAAAGGAAATCTCTGCATCTCAAGGTTTTTGGTTGCTGTCCAGCTTAGTCCCTCACGAAAGTGGCCAAAAGTTTCCGTGAAATGAGCCAGCTACTGCAAAGTTAAAAAGGATGATATAATAGTAAATCCTGCGTGGGGACTTTGTTCAGAAACCCTGTGACGTCTATAGAGTATAAAGAAAATATTGAACTTTCAAATTTTATGATTTCATGTTCTCTAAGACCATAGACCTCTTATCACGTTCCCCCTTTTAAGCATGAATCCTTTTAAAAAATAGTTAGAAAGCAAAGGTATAATGTTTTTTCTCCCTTACATTCAGAATAAAGCCTGGGGGAATTTAATGTTCCTGGATTCAGCCTGTGGATTTGAGATAAGGATTCAAGGAGAGAAGCCTTTCCATTCAGAACAGAATCTGTTTGCAGCTATTGTTCAATTAACATAAAATATCTGGTTACTGGGTATGTTGCATAATGCAGGACAGTGTAAACCAAGCGTTTTAAGTGCTGACACTGAACTCCTTGATCACAATTAAAGGTGAGGTAATTTGTTAATTTTTTTAGAAGTCCGCTAAAAAAAAAAATGCTTCTCAAGACTGAATGAATCAACACTTCAGAGAGGAGGCGCAGCTGAGGGTTGTCCGTGTGTGCTCACAATGATATTAAATCTACACGGAAACAGAGAAAACCACATGTCACGTTCTCTTTAAGAGCTGGGAAAGCTGTCAGAAGATTAAGATTAAACCTCATGTGAGTCCGTGGGTGTGGAAAGTCACCAGCTAGCTAATATTAACATAGCTTGCAACAGAACACTGTTGCTAGAAATAGGACAGTGGCATCACTACCACTAAGTAATTTGCATTCTGTGGACCAGCCCCTAAATTCCTTCGGGCTCCTACGGCCCTTTGGGCATTGCATTTCTGGAGGCTTTTAGATAGAGTTCACACTTGGCTGTCTGGTTTCACCAGGAACTCTACCCAAAAGAGGAACCGGCAAGAAGAACATCTGCTTTGTTTGCAAGAAAGTGGTAGAGCTACAAGCAAATCTTCAGGCATCTGAGGAATTGGGAAGCTTCTAGATTTCATATGGTTGCTGACAGGGAGGAGCAGACAAGACCCTGCTTGCTTTCCTCGCCATGGATAATCTGTTGCCTCAGTCTAGATTCTCTTATTTCAAAAAATATCCTCTTCATGCAATTAGAAAATATGTATCGATGCTGAGAAACCAAAGAGAGGAAGAACAGGTATTCTTTTGTTTATATTTTCTGAAAGGTTAAACGGTGTTTGCTTTTGGCTGTGGCTTTTAGGGCACTTGGCAATTTAGTTTCTGCTAGTTTACGTGTGTTATAGGCACAGGTCCACCCCTGTTTAGGACTGTTCAAACTTGGCAATCGGAAGAACAAGCAGGCTCGGGAGGATTTATTTGAACTTGGAACATTTGGATCATTTGATTAAGTTCAACTTCTGTAATAAAACCACGTGCTTTTGTTTCTTCTGACTAACTAGACTACGCTACTTTATCAGAGTTAAATTGTGGAGGATTCCTTGATATTTTTCTAGACCCTCAAGTACAGATTTTAAAACTATTATTATTATCTCGACAAAGAAAAGTTTCAAGCCCTAGAAATACACTGCCTTCTCTTATGTATTTTTAATATCACCAAGATTTGCAAAACAAAAGAACATTTTGTAGACTAACTATGATAGCCCTAAGCAGATCACTAAAGAGTTGAGATCATTCAGTTGTAACCAGTCATTTTTTTTGGAGGGGGGGGGCGGGGGCGAATAGGAGATAGAGCACTGAAGGTTTCTGTCTTCCTAGCCAATCCAAAGTTAGGATTTCTAGTAGTAGACTCTAGCGTTTGACTACTGTTTGAGAGGAAACTGCTTTTATGCTGTGCTTTACTAATTTTACATGAGCTGGGAATTCAGACTATGCTCACGAAGGAGGTTACGCTTAGCAGCCACTTTAATTCTTACTTGAGCAAGTTGTCATGATGACAAGGAAATCTCTTGTTTTCCAAGTCTCAGCATATGCTCAGCATGTGGGAATGTATATATATATATAAAATATATATATTAATACTGTTAAAATGTCTGATTACTTCTTGTTTAAAATCATGCATTCATTCTATCCCTTACAATTATGAAAAAGGCGTTTCTCAAAACTGCTTTTTTGAACCGTACTAAATTGTTAGAAGGAATCGCTGTGTCTGATCCGTGAAATCTGGTGGTTAATTTAGAAAGAAGTACGGCAGTGGTAAACGATAAATGTATGGTCACATCGAAGGCCAGAGTCATAAATTGCTTGGGCATCATGCTTGTCACTAGGACTGCAAAACTGCATGGGAGAGATTAGCAGTGTCCTGTATTTGAATGAGGTGACCTACTTATTAAAACACTTCGAGGAAGTGAAAGCACAGGTCAGCAGACAGAAAATCCTCTAATGACCGGTTTCCCAAAAAGGCGATGCATAATTTGGGAGATTCATAATTGGGAAAATGAAAACCACTACTCCCGTGTGAGAGGAAACTGCTTTTATGCTGTGCTTTGCTAATGTTACATGAGCTGGAAATTCAGACCATGCTCACGAAGCGGGCTACACTTAGTAACCAATTTATCTCTTACTTAGGCAAAGTGTTGTGATTACAAGGAAATCTCTTGTTTCCCATGTGCTTGCTTTTGAAGTGGAAAGACAGAGACCCAGGTAGTGGTACTCTTGAGTTGTCTGCCACACTGGCTGAGTCCATGTCCACAGGCTTCTTCAAGGTCTCATTATGGGGGGAAAAGAGAGGGTTTGAGTAATGGGGAGGGGGAGGTGGCTGAAAGGATGGGGCTGGAACCGTGGACTGTGGATTAAGTGATTTTCTTTTTTCTTTTCTCAGTATTATAAGTTTTGGAGATCTGGCTATCTTGCTTTTACAGTTTGTTTTAAAGTTTTTGTTTGTTTGTTTGTTTAAATTTTTAAAAGAGTTTATTTGAGCCAAACTGATGACATATGCTTGGGGGCAAGATCTCAAATGCTCCGCAGAAGAACAGTTTTGCAGCTTCTTAAGTTTATTTTTTAAATGTTGCAAAATGCCTTCAGAAGAACATTAGAATGTAACATGGATCCTCTCTGCCTTGGACTGGGTGGGCGGCCCCCTCCCAATTTTATAACCATTCTAAATGACCTGGAAACAGCTATGAGTGTTGTGCAGACTTCTTAACTTCCTATCAAAGTTAATGGAGAAATAAAGAAAAATGGCATATTCAGTTTTTTTTCTGGAACTAATTACAGCTCTGCATACATAATGTTTCACAGAATTGGAGAAATTAGGTCAAAGTCAATCATGGCTAACCTTGGAAAGCTTGTTAGAAAGCTATAAATAAAGGAGGTTAATAATGTCTATAATTTTAGGACCTGTATATTGGTTGTCTCTAATCCTTATATTCCTGTAAGATCGATACTCATTATAAAGGTGAGGGAGGTGAGACTTAGAGACCATGAGAGGTCTTGCCCAAGGCCACCCAGCTAGAAAGTACTGAAGAAAGACTTGAACTCCTGGCTTTAAACTTAATCCATTTTACCACGCTTTATCTCTGAATAATCTAGTGACAGCTACACAGCAAATGGCTAACATCTTTTCCTAGAGAGTATTTCTAACACTTCAGATATTCACATACCACTTTCACAATTCATACCATAAGAGTTTACCACCAGTGTGTATTTATGTATTCCTTAATATTTTTCTGCATTTGCATTTATTTAGTCACTCACTTTGAAAACTTCAATTTGTGTAGAAAGCAAATTTCATATCACTGCTGTCAATGGAAAGCCACTGTCATTTTCCATGAATAGAAGTATAAATACAATAAAAGCAAAATAATGTTAAATTCTAGCTAGATATTGTTAGCTGTGAAACCTCTAAGCCTGAAACCTGTTCTATTTCGTTAAGTAGGAAGATTAGTTTTTAAGAGATTAGCATGCTTGTCGCCAACTGAGAAATTCTCCTGGGCAAGGATAAAAGAGAATAAAAAGATAGACAACTCTCTCAATTTCAGGTAATTCATTGTTATTTAATGTAGTGTCTGCATGCCACCTAAACCCATCAGGTACCACTAATGCTATGTTCCACACACCTGGAGAATATTACCCCGGGTACACCATCTGCTCCTCCACCTCTGCATTCAAATACGCTCCTCCCGCTAGCCTAGAATTTCTCCTTTACTTATACGTTGCCCACCTGGAGATAGCCTACACATTATTCAAGACTCAGGTTCAATGGGCTCACGAAAAAGCTTTCTCCAGTTCTGCTGGGAAGAGTGAAGCATAGGTCCTCCTTTCTAGATACTCTGTCTGCGTCTAATAGAGCCCTGTGCTATATGGTATGCAGCAAGCTATTTGCTTACCTATCTACATATGTGCACCCACATACCCACGACACTAGGTGGCATCTTGTTCTTTGTCCACCTTAGAGCCTGGCATGGGCTGGTATAGGAGAGACCTGCAGCACAGGCAGATTGCCGGCGGGGCACGCCTCCTTTCTTGCCACTACCTGTCTCTTGACTGGGCCTGAAGCGTTTCCACATGTTCTAGCTACGGTCCTTGTTATACTCACCTTGTCCACAGAGGCTTTTTTGTTTACAGCTTTTCCTCAGTGCTCTTCCCCCTTGTACTTGGTGTCATATAGACATGCATGTTTGAAGTGAGGGTTGCTTGGTTTGGTGGTTTTTGTTGTTATTCCTATTGTAATGTGCCAATCAACGGGTGAACAGGCTATTTATCAAATTGAGAACAAATATCTCACGCTTTGCTTTCCTACACTCTATTATAGCAGACCTTTCACAAAGCCAAGTTCCTTACTAAGTAGAAGGTGAGGGTCATTAAGTAGATGAAGGTGCTGAAGGTTGGAAAAATTGAATGATGAACATTTTGAACATTATTATTCAAGTGGTGTATTGGTGGTTGTGGTGGTGGTGGTGGTGGTGGTGGCAGAGGGGGCTGGAGGGACCCACCCAGCCTAAATGGGTTCTCAGATGAGTTTGGGCAGGTGTACTGAACACATGTATAAGGGCATATGATTGCAGTTATTTTCTTTTGGTCTGATGAGATTAGCCAGTCTCTGGCTCAGATGTTGATGTCTGAGCTTGTGGGTAACAAACGAGACTTGTCAGCAATATTCTCTTATGTACTGGAGAACATAAACTGGAGAACTGGAAACAGCCAAAAGGCTGCTCTGTGGCTTGGATAACCGAGTAGGATGCTGAATGGGGAAGGAAAAATTTTCCACTTCTGAGTAGGCTGTAGCCTGGCTTCAGCCAATGAGGTCTACGGAGAACTGAATGCTCTATGAACCCCTAGAGAATGCTGTTCTTAGGGGTCAGCCCCATTGATGCAGACATTATTCATGGGTACCAGTGCCATATGGTAAGAGAAGACTGTGAGCTCATATGGGACAGTCTACTCTCGCTCCCTTGGTCAATCACCACTCATTTGCTGACAACTCCCAAATATTTATCCTCAGTTCATGCTAGCCTTGGACATCCAGCTGCCTGTTTGACAACTCCATCTGAGTGTCTCGTGGATGTTGCAGACTGAATGTGTCCAAAGAGAACTCACAAGCTGTATCTCCAAACCTGCTCCTCCACAGGTCCATCTATCAGCACAAAAGCTCAGGTTAGAAACTTGGGAGTCACTTTGGTATCTCTTTTCCTCTCCCTCGCTTCCCTTTTGCAAATTCTTAACAAGCCTAGTCAGTACTACTTCTAAACTAGTTATTGAATTCTCCATCTTTACTTACCAATCCTGATTCACCAACCTTTTTTGCTTGGACCATTGCACTATCATTCAAATTTGTATTCCCACATTCACTCTTGTTACACTGCAATCCAAGTTCTTCATAACAGTCAGCATTTTCTTCTTTAAATGAAAATCTTATTTCATCCTACCACAGGGAACGTGATTGTTTTCATTTTCTGTTATAGCCCCAGTGCCAAACATAAATAAGGCACAAAGCAGGTGATAAATTTACATAACTAAATGAGTGAATGTGGAGGTTGGAGAGTTCAGGGGCTGAGATGCTGTTATGCAGGTGAGAACAAGAGATGGTAAAAATAGAGTTATCATCTGTAGTAAGCAGAAACTGGTGAGATCTACACTTTTTTTTTTTTTTTAAGCTGAGCCATCCTGCTACCTGTTGACAGCTCAGCGGGAAACTGGTGAGATCTAAAGGAAACTGTGGAGTAATTTATTTCATGGATGTGGAACTAGTTTCAAGGGGTGGTGAGGGATTTGCCCAAGGTTTCACAACTGATTTGTGTCAGTGCTGGGCTTAGAATGTGGCCTGCTGGACTCCCAGTTCAGTGCTCTTTTAAATGTGTATTGTGAGTCTTAACAGGGGTAGAAAAGGGCAATATGACTACCTAGCAAGGAGAAGAGGACTCTACAGGCTGATCTACAGGATACGTTAGGTGATGCCTGAAGGTCAACTTGTCAATAATACATAAGCCGCATTGATGAAAGACTGAAGCAGAGAAGAACCTGCTATTTGGAACTCCTGTCCCTCAACTTATACCGCCCTGCAGTAGCCTCATCAGCTTTAATCTCTTCTTTCATGTCTCCCACGGATGAGGGCCCAAAAAATACAGGATGGCTAATTTAATAGACAAGAATGTGGGATGACCTGTGCCAATGGTGCCTTGCTCTCTTGAATAGAAAGACTTGTTTCTGAACAAGAATTACCAGCTGACCTGACATGTCTTGCCTATTTAACAGTGAATCTGCTTAAAATGAAGAGAGTAGTCTTTGGTGCCAGGGTGCATGTACAATAGCCATATATATATATATTTGGAATTAGACCCTTGAACTGGTATACTATCTTCCAACAAAATTAATCCACACTGTTTTCTTTGCTATCTTTCTATATGTTTGTTATCTGATTATGCAACCATGTTACTATTGATGTCTGTATAAATATGGACAGAAATGTTGACCTGAACAGGACTGAATGCAGAAAAGAGGCTCTGTCACCTGTCACCTTGTTTTGTGGAATTCCTTAATTATTTTGATGAATAAGCATATTTTCCCCCCACATAATGTATGTGGAGTATTTTTATAGTTAATAAGGATGTAAAAATGAGTTAGGTAGACTGTAGTCTCTCTGTGATGCTTATAGTCTCAATGAGCAGAAAGAGCCGCATTCAAGTGTTTATAATATGAGGCAAAAACCACACACTGCAGTCATAGCGGGTATAACTGGCTCAAAACCTGCTCTGGTTAATCTGCTTACATGAGGAGAGTAGTCTTTGGGGACCAGGGAGCATGTACAGTAGCTATATTTTAATTAAGGATTAGAATTAAAGTTCGGTTCGAGGCTGTTCTAAAGTTTCCCTTCAATGACTTAAGAAAAGCTTTCTATTGGGTCGTCGGGAAAGTCATGATGTATTTTTCTGTTTTTCAATGCAAAAATGTGTCATGACTTTCCCAACGACCTAACAGTTCCAACAGGATCACTGGATTTTTATTTCTTGCTTTGTTTCTTAATTAATGCTGACTTCAAAGTTGGGTTCTTAAATAAACCGTTGAATTTTGTTTGAACCTTAGAAGCTTAGTTTTTCATTTTGGCTCTCATTACCTTCTCTGAGTAAAAATGGAAAAATTAAGGACTTCCCCTGCATCCCCCACAAAATATATGTTGAGATTTGAAACATTACATAAGGGTTTGGGGTTGCTGATACAGGCTTTCCTCTCTAGATGAAATGATAGAAATTTCACTCCAGCTTGGTTTAAGAAATGTTAAGAGTTCTTAGTTCCTTAAACTAAGTGAGTTGGTTAGATCTTGAGAGTATATCAAAATTACCCATATTATAAAGTCTCTAAAAAAAAAAAAGCTGTGGAATTGGCTCTTGGGGCTGGGGGTGCAGGGGGCGGGGAGGGTACTCTTCTCCCTATTCCACCCTCCAAGGACCAATTCCACAAACTTGTATAGATTCAGTGGCCTTCCTTCCAACACTTCTATCTGCCACTTTGCTAGTCAAGCAGGACATACTGGGAATTAAATAACCCCACAAATAAATGCAAAATTGCTATCTGGATAGGTACAGCAAAGGAGAGTCACCAGGTGCCTTCAAAGTATTGTACATAATGAGAGAGAGAACGAAGGTGGGAAAGTCAAAAAAGGCTGCTAGTCTAAGGGGCTTAATATTGAATTAGGTTCTGAAGGAAGAGTAGATATTAACTAAAGGAGGAGAGTGAGGGGACAATTGGAACAAAGGCCTTGGCCAGAAATTGGCATGGAGAATGGAGACAGGGAAAAGTAGAAGGGTGTGTGTGTGTGGGGGGGGAAGCAGGGGCTAATGAATGCTATCCTGAGATGGCAGTGCTTGAAAGAATCCTGGATATTAGGTTCAGTGAGGAAGAGACGTAAGATGTGACTCTTTCTGTATATGTGTTTGTGTTTCATAGGACCCACAGGGCTAATTTGTAGAAGAAACGTGGAGATGTATTTGGGAGGTTCCAGAGGAAATAACTATAACTAATGGGCAGAATTGCAGGGAGAGGTTGCGATACAAATATAAGGATGGGTTTTCTAAAAATGAAAGGTAAAGGAATGGGCCACCTTTTGCAGAGGGTCAAGGTTATGTGACCCCTCCTCGGTGGATGCTGTAGTAATTTCTGTCAAGAAAGAGAAGATTGAATGAATTATCAGGCTCCTTCCAATGCCAAGATTCTAGTGCAGTGGGCAATACAAAGATGGGCAAGTCAGATACCTTAGGAACAAAGAGAGGGCACAGGTGTATCCGTTAGAATTCATTTATTTTATTTGGTTAATGGTAAATACTCCACCATCTGAGTGTGTTGCTCTGGAATCTAAGGCCAAAGAAGATAGATTCAAATGTCTTTGGAGATTCAGGTAGCATTTCCATCAAGGAAAGGAAATAAAACTATATCCAGAAAACATCTCAGGTGAAAAGCTTATGTACCAGTAGCTAGCTTTTCTGAGCCTGATTTTCCACTGAACTACTTGTACCCATAAGGATAAACTACTAAGTATACTTATGCAGTAACTGATAAACAGGGACACAGAAATTTCAGGTTATTTTGAGGCATTTTAAATGCCCCCCCTTTTTTTTATATCAACCTTCTTTTGCCTTCAACTCTTTTTTCCTGCATTGAGTGCTGCCAATTTGCTGCTTATTATGGTTCCTTCTGAAGGTGTTCCAGTCTTTTTCTCCATATTATCGCAGCTGTGAAGTGTTAGACATGCCTGCAAGACATCTGAACCCTGAGTTGATTTTGAGCTATTTCTAATCCTGTTATCTGCGTCTAAACTTTCCTAATGGACTGTACTCAGATGCCTTTGAAACACAAGTCAGTAAATGGATGAACACCAAAAGCTTTGTCTTTGAAATAAGCACATTAACTTAAATGTAAACCCCCCCTCCTTTTTTTTTTTGGTGAATTACAGTGTAGCTTTTTATGCAGGTTTCTAAATTTGCTATCCGATTCCACTTCTTAGACAGTTTGTCTGCAACATTTTATTTGCTCACTGCTGTTCAGAATGGAAGATGACATATTTCCTCACCTGGTGCAGATAATTCCATGCCTTAACAGAAAAAGAAATGAACTTTCCACATATGTTGCACTGCTCATAATTTGCTGTGAAGAGAGCAGAGAAAATGCTGGAATTCTTTCTTTCCTGCTTATCCTAAAGGCAGCATATTAGTAAGGCTATTTCAAGAATTAAATTTGGATTATGCATTTGAGAATAAGAAATTTTCAGTTACAGTTGACATTTAATATATTAGCTTCAGGTGCACAGCATAGCAATTAGATATTTATATATCTTATGAAATGATCCCTCAATAATTCTTGCACCAACCTGGCACTATACATAGTTATTATATAACAGTATTATTGACTATACTCCCTTTGGTGTACTTTACATCTTGTAACTATTTTGTAACTGGCAATTTGTACTTCTTAATCCCTTCACCTTTTTTACCCCCAAAACCCACTCCCACCTTGCAACTATCAGTGTGTTCTGTGTATCTATGAGTTTGTTTGTTTAGTTTGTTTATTTTGTTTTTTAGATTCTACACAAAAGTGAAATCATATGGTATTTGTCTTTCTCTGATGACTTATGTCACTTAGCATAATACCCTCTATGTCCATCCATGTTGTCATGAATGGTAAGATCTCATTCTTTTTATGCCAGAGTCATATTCCATTATATGTATGTACCAATTCTTTATTCATTTGTCTTTTGACTAGGGCATTTAATTCATTTACAGTTAAAGTTTTTATTGATAGGTATGTACTTATTGACATTTTATTGTTTTCTGATTGCTTTTGTAATTCTCTGTTCTGTTCTCATTCTCTTGCTCTCTTATACATTGATGACTTTCTGTAAAATTGTGTTTGAATTCATTTGTCTTTATTTCTTGTATATCTCTTGTAGCTTATTAGTGTAATTATATACCAAGCTATGTTTATAGCAGTCTATTTTAAGCTGATGGTTGCTTAATTTAAAAAACATTCTAAAATCATTACTGTTTTTACTTACCTCCGCCATGTTTATGCTTTTGTCATTATTTTTTATTTCTTTTTGTGTGTGTGTGTGTTTGTGTGCCTCCCTTAATTTACTGTTATAATTACACATGATCTTATACTTTTGCCTTTTAATCTTTGTACTAGTTTTAGTTTTGGTTGATCCACTGCTTTTATATGTTTGCCTTTGTCAGTGAGAATTTTTTTCTTTGTGATGTTTTCTTATTCATCTTTTTCTATTTTCTTCCCTCTCCTCCCCCCCCCAACCCCTTCAAGAAGTCCCTTTAATATTTCTTATAATACTGGCTTTGTGGTGATGAACCCCTTCAGCTTTTTCTTGTCTGGGAAGGTATTTTAATTTTTTATTAAATGCCTTATATGTGCTAGGCACTTGGCAAGGTCCTTTAAATATGTTGTCATTTAATCTTCATAATAATCTTACAAAATTGATGGTCTTATCCACATTTTATGGATGAGAGAACTGAGGTTTAAAGTCCGAGACGCCTTGGTATATAGCTCATAAATGATGGCAGCAAGATTTTAGCTCCAGATTTGCCTGTCTGACTCCAGGGCCTGATTTACTCTCCCATACTAAGACACCCATAGATTAAGGCCTCTTTCTTCCCTTCTTTCCTTCATTTCTTCCTTCTTTCTTTGATAATAGATTTTCTTTCATTTATTGAGAATAAAGGGGTTAAAAATAAAACCACCATGACTACTGTGCAGGGAAGATACCTTAAATCCTTTCAGGAGATCCTTTTGAGAGGTTTCAAGGTTATTCAATTTGGAGGGAACTTTTTTTAAGAAAAAGAATATAAAATTATAAATATTAAATTAGATAAAATGTGAATATTTATTTATTTAGAATGAAATAAGAAATCACAACAAATTATAAATTTGGGTGGCAAATACAACAAACATCATAAAATTTAGAAAAATAAGGGTTTTTACTAATTAACTGATAGAAATGTTTTGTTCCTACATTTTTGTGCTACAGTTTTTAATCACCACTTATGTGACAATAATTTTCTAATATTCTCTAAAGAGGTAATTGAAATATAATTCAGACACTCCTGTAGCATAGTTAATATATATATATACACTATGTACATAGTGTGTGTGTGTGTGTATATATATATATATATGTATATATATATATATACATATATATATATAATGTGTATACATATAGTATCTATACAGAGGATGCCAAAACAATATATACACATTTTAATGTGTATACATTGTTTTGGCATCCTCTGTATGTGTGTGTGTGTGTGTGTGTGAAGAAACATTTCATAGACTAGCTTTGACTCTATTTCTCCTTTACCACCCACATACTTCAGATGCTGGGAGTACTAGACACATTTATATAAAGATTTCAGGCCCTGCGATCTAGTACAGTAGGTAGTAGGAGTATTTCTGGATGTCCTTTCTCTACTAGGACACCTACCAATAACTTAACCATACATAGACATGACTACAAGCCCCATGTATATATCCCATTAAAGCTACATGAAATCTATATATATCCCCATCTCATCTCCTTTAAGTCAGATCCAAAATTTGCCCACAGCTGCTTCAATGTTACCATATAAGAGAAGTGTGAAGGAGGAAAACTCAGCAAAAAGAGTACTCTAGAATCAATTGCAATTAAAATATCTGTTGCAAATTTTACCAAACCATAAGACCAGGAGGATACTGCTAGAGTCTCTTTTAGGGCCTTAAAACGGGCCTCTGCAAATGAGGGGCTCTGAAACTTAAGCTTCATTGATTTCCAAGAAAATCCAGCTCTGGAAGAATGGTATAACCAAAAAAATGGTGTTATACTATTAATATGCAAGAGTCTATGCCATAGGGTGGCTTCAAAAGTAATCGTGTGTGAGGTCCTATTCTGAGAAGCTTCAGCACCCACCCCCACTGAAGGAAGTAGGGGATGTTCTTTGTGTGTACTTTGTTTTAAAGGAAATACCTCCAGGGAAATTAAAATGTTCTGGTGCTGAAACTCAAGGGTGACCCACCCCCATTTATATTTGCACAAGGCTTATTATTTGCAATGAGAATATTTGTAAACACAGTAGGTCTGGAAACTCCTGTATTGTTCTAATTAATATTAAATAAATCATTTACTAATCTTCCAAGCAAGCCAGTGAACACACATAGAGAAACAGCATGTTACTGCTGTAAAGGCTACACAGTAAAGAGATGATAGGAGCGCTAAAGGAAATCTTTCACAATTCATTAAGATGTAATCAAGCTTTTACAAACTCATCTGATATTTGGAATTATAACATAGTTACTATAAGTTGTGTCTGGATAAAATCACCTTTGTGTTGGATTTCTTTGCTGAAGTTTGCTCATTGGCAATGTGTTCAATACCAAGCTTTTTCCTGTATGTCTTCTTAGAAATTCTCAACTCCTCTTTCTCCTCTTCCCTCGTTCTATGAATAACTGTCCTACAATATAAGCAGTCCTTATTATTGTGTCTTGTTCCATTACCCTATTATAATATTTGCCATTAAACTTGACTAGGGCTTGTAAGTACATCTCAAAATAAATAAAGCATATAATAGAAGTATTTTGGTCTTATATAATGAGTGCATAGTTTATAAACAAATTGTTTAAAGTGATTGAATAGTGTAAAATCCTATTTTTCTAGTGTCGACAAACTACCTTTTTGCTCTGTTCCCAACATATAATTTCTGTATAATGTACTAAAAAAATTTTGTTTGTAGCTTCTGAAATGTTACACAGCTTTTTTTTTTCTTGGTTTTGTTTTTAAGGGATGAAACGATTTCTCTTAAGAATGCACTGTTTCAAGAGAATGGCATTTTCTATTTATGAAGCTTCCCCCCACTTCTTTCATCTAACTGATGCTGCTAAAGCCTGATACACCTGCTCAAAGAAGCATTGTTCCAAAGATCCTGACCTGGTATTAGAACACAAAGGCTGACTTCATAGATTGGAACACAACTGTAGCTCCATTGGCACTGCACTGCCTTCTAACTTTTGTTCTCCTCTGTACCGTGGCTATGCTGATGTGATGATCAGAGATACTTAAGAGGGGAGAAATATGATCTCTTTATGGTCTTAATGCTCTTTTACCTGGTCTTTTAAAATCACTGGTTTTAGGCCAACAGGTATTTACTCAAAGTTCAAAGCCCTGTGTGATTTAAGAGTGCTGAAGGAGGTTTAAAATGCTAATACACACCCTCACTCTGTTCTTTAAATTTGAGGGCTATTAGAAATGTTTTTAGATCCAAATATCTTTAGATCAAAGTTTTACGTTTCTCTCACATCAGTGCTGAAACTTGAGCATGCATTGGGATCTTCTGAAGGACTTGACCACAGAATACAAGCCCCCGCTGCCACACACACACACACACACACACACACACACACACACACACACACAGAGTTGGCTAATTCAGTAGGTCTGAGGTAGGGCCCCAGAATTTGCATTTCTACAAAGTTCTCTGGTGGTAAGGACCACAGCTTGCGAACCACTGATGCAGATCCGTATGATGATGTATATTTTAAAATTCAAAGCTGAAAAATTCAAAGCTAACTGGGGTTGCCATTCCTTCCCCAGAACAGCACGATTGTCATTTAGAAGATGGAGAGGCCTTGCTAAAGCCAAAGGGATAGTGATGATGATTCACAGGTTCACAGGTTCTTAATCCACCATTTTCAACCACAGCTGCCCCATGCCTAGTAGCATTTACATAATGCTTAATGATGCAAGAAACTGCTGAACAATGTCTTTGTTATAAGAATACAATCTAAAATACGCCATCTCTTTAGTTCCTTCTTTTGTAGCTGTTTGCTGATTAAAGTGATACAGCAACTGAGAATTTCGATTTTTGGTTTAAATTATGGAATATAAAAAAGATGTAAAAGTTGTTAAGTCCTCCATACTATCTAAGGCCATTTTAAGTTCTTAGCATTAAAAACAAACTCTATTTTTTCCTTTTCCGGACTCTCATTCATATGTAAATATAATTATAAAGACTCAGAACAAGAAAAAAAATGACCTGTTGGAACAGTGAAATCAGTATTCCTAATGCTGTTTAGTGGCTTTTAGAGCCTTCGAACATGTATTTAATACATATTCTGTTATTTTTCAATAACATGTTAATGAATATGTCTCAATTACCTGTTGAATAATCTCTCTAAAATATCTATGTCTGTGATTATTTAATCATAAGATTACACTCCCATTTTAGCAGTAACTTTCAACTCTGAGAAGATGAACCCAAGAGATTCCAGAACAGCTTCTGTTTGGAGCATGATTTACTCAGTGATGGGATGGTGTCCGAAGGCTAAATAAGAACACGTGAATAGATGTGGAGAATGACCAAGGATGTGTTAAGATCAAGTCCTTATTAATTAATACTTTCTTGAACATCATCGAATGAGCTATGGGCAGATAGCCCAGGCTCAGGAATTAATGGCTACCAAGGTTGCAGGGTGCTCCATTGCATTGAAAGGTGCAAGAGTTTAATAAAACACAATAAGCTATAAAAGGTAATTCAATAAACCTGGCAGTTTTCTTTTGTATTTTCTAATGTGCTATAGTGGAAGCATTAAAGGAATTAAAGCCAATATGGATATTTGACTCCTGGCTTTGACATTGAATAGTGAGAAATTCTTGTGCAAGGAAATTCACTTGTGTCTCAGCTTTGTCAGCTATAAAAAGCAATTAACAAGATCTAGTCTGCTTATCTTATAGGGCTGTGAGGATTAAATTTAATTATGTACATGGAAGTGTTATGTCAACTGAAAAACCCTAAACAAATGTGTAGTTTTGGTGGCTGTTCAGTGAAAATTGATTCTCATTTCCCTAAAAGTAATCTAAATTCTTTAATCAAATGTGCAATGTTATGATCTTTACTTTTCCAAGAGATTTTCCAGGGTTAAAATGAGCAATTTAATCTTTTAAACTAGGGAAATAATAAATGTAGAGTTGTTTTTTTTTAATGTCATAGATTTTTAACTTCTCTCAGAAAATAGAAACAAGTTGATGTGCAAACCTCAAAACAGTAAATATCTCCATTAAGTTTGTTGAAAAAATGAGTATGTCATACTTTAGGAAGGTGTAAACTTAATTTTATTTCAGTGATTTCATAGGAGAATCTATCACCAAGTAGGCATTAGTTGAAGAATTGAGCAAGAAAAAGCCTGGTGCCAAGGCACACAACTACATAAGAAAGTAAAAATTATAAAATTTCATTGGTTTTCAAGAATAAACTGCAGTTACATTACTTAAAAATACTACTAATTAGTAATAAAAAACTTATCAAAGGAGCTTCTGAAATCAACCAATTTTTTACTTTATATGCTTAACTAAAAAACAGATTCCCCTGTTCAGTCTTTTTGTCTTACATCTTCTTTTGTAACATTCCATTAATTAACATTTCCTTTAACATTTTAAGTAATTTATTTAACATTTTTATCATTTGAATGTCATATTATATTGAATTCTTTTAACTTTTATAGGAGAAGACAAAGCATCAACCCAATAACATTTTAAACTAGTTTTTCTCATTTGAGACTCTATCAATTAGGATGCTTCTAGCTGCAAGTAACAGAAACCATAATTTATTATCTCATATGAAAGGAAGTCTTGTGGTAGGACAGGTGCCAGGGTCGGTTGATTTGTTAGCTTAATTCTGTATTAAAGGGCTTGGCTTCCTCTCATTACTCCTTTGTCACCCTTGGTATTGGCTATTCCATGAAGAAGAGGGGAGGGAAGGATAACAAGGTGGTTGCAGCACTTCCAAACACTCAGAATTAAGGGGGAGGCTTGTGAAGTCACAGACTGCTGAGTGTAACCCTCAGAATTTCTGACTCAGTAGGTCTGGGTGGGAGCTGAGAATTTGCATTTCTAATAAGTTCCCAAGTGATATGATGCTGCTGGTAGTGGAGGCCACACTTTGAGAAACACTTAGACTAATGATTCTGGAGAGAAATGGATATTCGAGGATCACTGGTAATGTTCATTAGCAGATGTACTTTATCATTTGGAATGCAACAAATGGTTCCTTTTATTGTCCTCATAGGGCCAGATGGCCATTTCTTGTTTGTCAGCTTCCTGTTAAACATTGTAGAGCGGGACACTGTTCACTTAGAACAACAATATTCCTAGTAATTGATGTAGCAGTTTCTTCTAAAAGTTTTGCATTCAACTGTTAAACTGGGGAATGGTTGGGCCAGTTCAAGCTCCAAATTTGCACTTCAGTTCATTTGTCCCTGTCATGTGGAAAGCTTCCCCCACTCCAGAACCCCCATTTTCCTAATCCCCAAATATTTGATATTTGGCACATTAAATTATTTTTAATATCTTCTGAAATAGGCTACATAAGCAATGCCTTTTGTCACCCAGAAAGCAAAAATAAATTTGCCTGAAGATATGCTGCAAACGCTGCTATTCTAATTTTCCACCTGATCTGTATTTGTAGTAAAGTTTCTAAGCTAAAGGCTTAACAATTTGTGTTGCAAAAACTCTTTCCTGACCATTTGTATTTCTGCTTTTCTATCATCTATCTTACAAACCATCTTGCCAAATTGCAATTCCTCCTTCTCCATCACCTATCTCGTAAACCATCTTTGGTGTGGGTCCATTTTGGGTAGTATGCTCAATGTGAGTATAGTCTGTTTCCATGATTGTCCAAGGCTAAGCTTTAGGATCCTCACAAAGCCTTGGGCCATTTCTGTGCTGTGGATCTCCCACCCTAATTTATTACCATAATGACATTTTTGTGCCTTTTTTTCTCATTTATTCTCACAATAGGAAGCACAGTGGAAAGAGATGATTTCTGCAGGGGGCCTGGAAGGACATGGGACAATTCAGGCAAAGATGCAAGCTTTG
This sequence comes from Hipposideros armiger, assembly GCF_001890085.2. NCBI lineage: Eukaryota > Metazoa > Chordata > Mammalia > Chiroptera > Hipposideridae > Hipposideros > Hipposideros armiger. Next base: position 457,435 of record NW_017732168.1, read on the forward strand.
CAAGAAATAGTTGACGTCTAAAAAATGGTGGGGTAGAAAACTTAAGTGCAAAATGTACCATTTTGGAGGTATGAGGAAATGCAACCTTTCCCAAAGCTCTTTCAGACCCCAGTATGCAGCAGAGTGAAGAGATCAAAAATGTTTCTCATGTGACATTGAGAAAATATTTAAATGGAAGGAGGAAGCCTAGGCTAGTACTGCAAACATGGCAGGGGACCAGGAGACATGATATAGAATCTGTCCAATAGTTTCAACCATTTATGACAACCAACCCATCAGCAAGGCTTTCAAAGTTAGTAGAAGGTACTGGCCAGTGGCAAATTATCTTTCTTGGCTATTCTAAGGCCTGTTGCTTATACCTAGTCTCCCAGTTGTTTTGTCCAAGAATTTAGAGTCCTTGATCCCTAAGGTAATAACTGATGACTGTGCTAGAAATTATACCGCTTTTGACTTTACTAGGCATTGGTATGCATGCCATCAAAATCCAAAGCACAGGCTCAGCTACAGTTTCCTACATGCATGGAAGCAGCCATGTCTCCATTATCTTTTAATTTTAAATTGTTACCTGGGCTCAAAATCTGTGTGAAACTTCATCTGCTCTGGGCAGTGCTCAATATTTAATGCTTCTTGCAATGATTAGTGCTTATTCCTGTTCAGATCAAGTTGTCCTAACTAACCTCTTTATGGTTTGGAATGTGAATTCATTTTAAACCTTTGAAAATTCCTTAGTTTTTCTTTGCTTTATAGGAAAGTAGAAGCTCATGTTTCAGCTTGATCATAGGAAGCAAGTAGTAAAGTCAAAGTTGGGGTTATGTTTATTCATTCAACAGCAAATATATATTTATGGTGGTTATTTTCCAGGTTACCCATTTATCCAATAGGTCTTTATTACACATTTACTACAGACAAAATGTTTTGGAGCTGTAGATGAATTATGACAGTTTTGAAGCTAAACAGAGTCTTTTAAATGGGTACATTTTTATCTCAAAACAGATCTTGGGGTGTATGTAACATAGCATATTCTATGTCTATTTTCCATGGACATAATGAAGTCCAAAGTTGACTCTTGAACATGGAACTCACGCTCCCTTTGCTCTTCCTTTTTCCCTTTCTTACCCTCGCCTGCACCCGTCACCCACACCTGCCCTCATCTCCAACCCGGGATAAGTAGAACATACCAAAGACCCCAAATAGCACTATAGGTTCATAACCTGTTGAATCAGGAAACTGAGTCATACTTGAAATAAACTTCTTTAAAAATAACAAAAGAATGCCTTTTAAATTCTCTAGTTTCTTCTGCTCAGTTTCATCAAATGTTTCATGTTCAGAATGCTAGGAAGTGGAGAAGCTATGGAATTTTGTGGGCTGATAAAAAAATATTTGTAAAGTAAAAACAAATTGTAAAGCATTTGGGGTCTCAGTATATCTTTAAAACCAACCAAACACAGGTATCTTATTTTTGAGTCCATTTGATTTTTTTTCTTGCTTCCAATTTTTACTATTCCAGCATCGCTAAGACATAGAATCAAGCAGATGTACAGCAGTTCTGGCAGGTGGTTGTTAGACACTCATTTCATATGACATTTCTTGCCTGTAGATAATAAAATAAGACTGTATTTCCCCAAACTTGACCCTTACCATATCATTTATCCTATAAGAAGAAAAATACTTCTGTTGTTCTGTTGAATAGGTTAGCTTATAAAAGTAATGTTGTGCCTTTACTTGCTTTCAAAATAGCCAACTTAAAAAAATAACTTTTCTAGCAGCTAGGTAAAGTTCCTTAACTATTAAACTTTGATACTTAAAACAATGTTAAAACAGCCTTTAAAATAACACATTGAGGAAAGATTTTAAAATAACTTTTTCTAAGTTAATTTTTAAATCCTAGTAGGCCATATAGTCCTTTATTATCCAGGTTTAGAAAAATGCCAGCTATCAAATTTGCTATTTGACAAGATGCCTCATATCCTTTGTGTAATAAGTCACAGTATAAATAAAATTAAATCATGTTCATTCTTCCTCAATCTTCCCTATTTTTAATATTTCCCCCAAGTAGAGATACCTGACAAGTTGCCCCTCTATTGCTCAAGTGACCACTTTTTACATCAGATATATTTAATTTTGTAGGCTAAATATTCAAAACAAAGAGTAGAAAATATTTTTTAAAGTATTGATTTCTAAAGAATAGGCAACCTAAACAAAATACATTTTATTGCCATCAATCTCATTCTAGCTAATAGTACATGCTTTTGCTTGTTTTCCTGTATAAATCTACTTTCATAGTGCCTGTAATTTACAACCTGTCATCACTATCAGATCCTCACAACAATCTTTAGAAAAAAAGGGTAGTTATTATGCCTATCTCTCTCTATATATATATCTAAAATCTCATTATATATGTATGTGTATATGTATATATGTGTGAATGTATATAGACACATAGGAAATCATACAATTAAGTCCGCTAACTTGTTGCAGTGCTGTTGCTAACCTTTTTTGATATCAAAGGGATTATTCATTATGAATTTGTACCAACTGTACAAACAGTTAACCAAGTGTGCTATTTGGAAGTGCTGAAAAGGCTGCATGAAAAGTTAAACAACTTGAACTTTTCACCAACAATTCATGACTCTTGCATCACGACAATGCACCAGCTCACACTGCACTGTCTGTGAGGGAGTTTTTAGCCAGTAAACAAATAACTGTATTGGTACACCCTCTGTACTTACCTGATCTGGCCCCCACTGACTTTTGTTTTACCCAAAGATAAAGGAAATACTGAAAGGAAGACATTTTGATGACATTCAGGACATCAAGTGTAATATGATGATAGCTCTGACTCCCATTCCAGAAAAAGAGCCAAAATTGCTTTGAAGGGTGGACTGGGCACTGGTGTCAGTGCATATTTTCCCATGGAGAGTACTTGGATGGTGACCGTAGTGATATTCAGCAGGGAAGTATGCAGCACTTTTTCTAGGATGAGTTCGCGAACTTAATTGTCCAATCTCATATATGTATGTTTCTATATGTATGTAATGCAATGTACATATATTTTAATCCCCTTCCCTGAGATGAGGAGGTGGAGGCTACTACACACAATTCTTATAGCAAGTTAGCACATCAGAGGAGGTGATGCTGAAGGAAGACGATTTCTGAAGCTTGTGGTCCAAGCATTCACCACTGCTCTGGTTTATTTGAATAGTGTTAATAAATGCTTTCACATACGTAGGAAATGAAAGTTGGTGCTACTGACATTGGCTAGCTTGGTAGAGGAGGTGTACAGGCATAAAATAGAGAATCACTCTGTAGAGATATGTTGATAAGGCTCAAGAATCCGTTCAGTGGTTGAACCAGCTATCCTTTAAGGTTTTGCTGATCCCAAGAGTAGGAATTTGTAAGATGATTGACAGTGGATTAAGAATGAAGTAACAGTTCTTCTGGAGAAATCTGGTTTTATCCAGTTTCTTTTTTTTTGGCTTAGCACTAGCAACAGTGGCTTTCACAAATTAGGCAACCAGAAAGTAAAATTCCAGTGTAAGCTATTTTAGGTATCAGCCATGGAGTGATCAATCTTTGGGGGAATTATGAATTCAGGGTTAATGCTGGCGTATTGCAGTGCATAACGTAAGTCTGAAAAGTTGTCTTAAATGTTTGAGCTAATTAAAGCAATTCAATAGCAAATTCTGTACAGTGAAATTACCCTCTATTTTTCCATATCATGTTAATACCAAATGTCTGTATCATGTACATTTTCTAGTTTGGATGCTTTGTGCCTTTAATGTGATACTGTGGTGTAAAGGTCCAATAAGTATAGTAACTAATAACCATTAAAAATTAATTACAACAATCAGCAAGAGATAGCATAATCATTGTACAAATCATAGCCTTATAACACCTCCGGATAAAAATCTTGCAAGCCAAAAGTGGGTGGGTAGTATTATAACGAGATCAGAAATCTACTTCATTCTGATTTTTATGGCTTCACTTTTGAAATTTAAAAGTGACTTCACTCAATAAAATCTCAATTTTTTTTTTAAAGAAAGGTTAAAAATCTTTAATCTAGAAAGCTGTCCAGGATTTTTGATCCCAGACTGGTACTGGTTACTTGGCACAAAACATGGGAAAACAGGCAACTGGATCAATTTTTTGGACGTTGAAGAAGTGGGCAGAGAACATATTATATATTATAGGGCCTGAGATAGGGGCAGATATTTTAGTGGCTATGTGTTGATGGAGAAAAATACCTCTCGCATATAAGGGGGTACTTTTCTTTTGGGGTCTCTAGAGTTCTTTGGAGCATGCTCTCAAACTGAGCCGGTGTAGCCCTGCCCTCTAGTGGATTTGGGTGCGAATGGACTTGGGTTCGACGCTTCCTGTGTCCGGCTTATCAAGGCTTATTAAAATCAACCGCCTGTCAAAAATCATTTATTGGGGATCTGGGTTAGGTGCTGAGCAAGTGATAGGTTCAAGCGGCAAAAGCCATAGCCAGTGGCGGAAGGTAATGCCCGTTCTTCAGCTTCCATCGCTGGGAGCTCGGTTTCTAGTTGTCCCAACCGCTCGGGTTCCACACACTTGAAACGAATGTAAACGGTTGAGTTCTCCCTTGAGCTCTCGGAGGCAGATATCTGCCCTCCCGTTACACACCGACACTGAAGCATACCCCTTAGCGGGACACAACTTTGGGACGTCGCCCCGGGAGGACCTGCTCCCGCAGTTAGAGCAAAGCAGCCGTAACAGGGGTCCGCAAGTGAGGGTACGAGGTCCCAATAAGAACACCAGAGCCTCTCTGCGATCGCCCCTTCCCTCGGAGGTCCTCGCGTCGCCGGCCGAGATTGTGACGGCCACCTCCTGTCGCCTTTGTTGATGGAGATCAAACACCTCTGGGACAGCGACCATGGCTGTGCCCGCCCGCCTGGCTCGACCCCGCGCCTGCCTCCTGAGACTGTGTGCCCAGCACGCGGGAGCGGGCGGGTCTCCGAACCTCGCGCCCAGTGGGTGCGTAGAAACGGGCGGGCACCATCCTGGGGGGGGGTGTCAGCGAGGGCCCCCCACAGGGCCCACGCGCCTCCAGCCGGACCCCTCCGCACCCAACGAGCGCCCACTCCGGCTGGGCGGCTCCGCTTTCAGTCCACTTCCGCCGTCCCCGCCTGGGCGTCCGAGTGCGCGTGCGTGCGCGACTCTCGCAGCGGAAGTAGTAGCGACAAAGCTCGGCCCTCGGCGGGCCCGGGAGTGCGGGGCGCGCCGGGGCGGCGGGCGGCGGGTTGCGGGCGGTGGGGAGGGGCGGAGCGCAGGAGGCGGAGGCAGGAGCCGACTAGCGCCAGCCGGGCCGACCGTGACGGGCCCCTCACCTCCTCTTGCCCTCCCTCCCGTCGCTCTCTCCACACTCCGGGATCAGGCTCCCGCCCTGCGCCGCGAATCGGCGAGCCGCTCCTCTTTGCCCGAGGCGCGCGGGGCGCTCCTGCGAGCCCCGCGGGTGAGTCTCCCGCATCCCGGAGGAAGAAGGTCTGGGGCTCTGGGAGGGCACCAGTATTACCCATTTCCAGAAACTTCCAGGTCCTGAGGGAGGGGGCGTCCGGGGATACCCTGGTTGGGGTGGTGTCTCTCGCGCGCCGCCCGGCGGGCTTGAGCTGGGGGCGTTGCGCGTAGCGGCGGGGTAAGGAGCGGGGTCTGGGGCCTCCCGAGGCTTTGGCGGGGGCGGGGGTCTCCCTCTTCGCCCTCTCTCTCGTCAGCGCCACTTCTCCCGGTTTCTCTTGCAGATGCTGCTGCTAGGGGTGGTGGGAGCAGCCGTGGGACGTGTGGCCGGGAGCGGGGGTGACAGCCTGGGATTCCGGGGGCTTCTCTTCCTTGGCTTCTTCCTCTCTCTATTCCCAGTGTGGCCGTGGCTGACACTAAAGACTTTGTAGCCACCAACCAAGTGCAGTTTCAATGGAAAATGAAGGTAAAGGCCCCTGGCAGATGGGTTGCAACGCGGAGTTGAGGGTGTGGTGGTTTGCTTTTTAAGTTGCCTTTCTTTCCTTACCTTTTTATTTTCCCGATTTTATTTTTTTCTGTTCATTGTGAAGTGTCCAAAGAATGGCTTTCTTAGGATGTCAAGCTTTTTATTGTGGCAACATATGGCATTTCGGAAATTAAGGTTTTTTAAGCTTGATTGTGCTTTCCTGACAAAGCTTTAGCTTGGGGAATGGAAGGGAAGTTTTTTATTTCAGATAGCATCTATGTTTGTTCAGTCGCTATTTGAAAAGTAATCACTGGAGAGGAAGTGGAAATGGGAAGGGAAGGGGAGGGACTGCATCTCTATATTTGCATATGAAGCTTTAATATGGTATGTGACTGGATTCGTTTATAAGGAAGAAAACGATTTTTTATTGCATGCAGCTTTGGGGGAAAAACTGTTTTTCAGTTCACAAAAAACAATTCTGAATTAACGAAATATAATGAGGTAATTTTCTTTCTTCGAGTTCCTCCGTATTTCAAAGCATCATTTAGGAGGTTGAGAATGGAACCTGTTTGTCCACTGTACAATTTGGACACACTGAGTTATCATTCCCGTGTTATTTAATTCCTTTGGCCTCATTTAAATATTTAATGCTTTTCATACAAAGCACTGATTATTTTTTAAAAGCACTGAACAAATCTGAATAAATGATTATTTTCCCACTTGAAACAACCAGTTATTCTTTGGACTGACTTATGACTTATGTGTATTTTTTGTCTTTTTTTTTTTCCTTCAGGACTGCAAAATGTTATAAAAGATACTTAGAAATTACAATTTGTCTTCTTGTATCTTTTGGTTTTTGGAATCTGCACAGTCGCTGTTACAAAGGGGCTGCAAAAGAGTTGGCTGGCTGCTTTCTAATTTGTTTTTCTGTTGTTGAGAATGTAAACTTGATTGCCCTAAGTAGGACTAGTAATTTTAGAATAGATGTTTCTTATACGCAGTCGTCTGTTTTGCTGAGACCCTTGGGATATGTGGGAAATATGATGAGAGGCACGATTATATTGCTCAGTTCTACATTGGATGCATGATTGGTGGAAGACATTTTCTGAAATACTAAAGTGTATTAACTGCAGAGGAGTTATACTGTCTAAGTGGGTCTTTAGAAACAGCATTTGAATGCAGTTATATTTTTATCTGGTATGGAAAACCACTTTTCTGAGACTTTTTCCTCATTGTGTATTAGGTTATAGGTTTAAGAAAGGCAAATCCTTTCTGTACAAGAGACAAAGAATGTTAAATGCATTCATTCATATACCTGTTTCTTGGTTGTTGTATCTTAAATAACATCTAAAACTTGAGCTCCTGCTTTCAGAATGTTATAGATTTAAGAGAGTAGCCTAAAGTAGGTGGATTCTTAGATGTTGCTGTTGTTTCTTGATCTCTTAGAAAAAGGTGCATGACGAATAAAGCTGACTCTCATATTGTCTGTTGAGGTGAGATGGGAGCTTGGTGCATGCTTGTGGCTGACTGGGCCTACCTAGGTACTTTATGGCCAAATAAGAATGATTTGGCCTCATTTAAAAGATTACATAATTCTTAAAAACTTGGGATTTTTTGCCTCATAATCAAGAGGCCATTTTTGTCAGTTTCTCGTTACCATAGCATTTTTTCTTTTTTCATACTTAAACATTTTAAAGAACTTCTATATAGCCTAGAAATTTTAAAAAGCAGTTGACCATTTTGAAATATGCATGTATATTCCTATTGCTTTCCTTTTCGTAGTTAGTATTTTCCTATTTTCCTTTGACATGGTGTATTACGCATCTTAGGGGTGTGATACAAAAATGGATTCAAATCATGCCTTAACCACTAAAAGTTAAGTGACTCAAAGCAAATTGCTTCACCTTTCTGAGTCTCTGTTTCCTCATCTATAAATTGGAATTGATAATACTTAGCTTACATAGTCAAGAGGGTTACATAGTCAAGAGAGTTAAATGAGAAATCCTGTATAAATTTTCTTAGGAGAGAGGAAGGCTAGAGTTTTAAGTACATGCGCTGTGGAGCCAGATAACTTGATATGAATGCTGGATGCCCATTTAACATAATTTGGCCTTGTGCAAATTATTAAAATTTTTTGTGCTTCAATTTCTTTATCAATAAGATAAGGATATTGGTAGAACCTACTTCCTGGGATTGTAAGCATTTAGTATCTGGAATGTAATAATTGCTCAATAAATATTAACTAAATAGCTTAGTCCAGTGTTTGCATATTAATATGCCAGCTGACATTAATGTTTCTGTTATGACAATTAAATGCTGAAAGGGGAACATCAGTGGTCAAAATGCTCTGTATGAGGTTGTCATTATTACTTAAGAATTGGTAGAGTTAAGTACAGAATTTTCTGTAGTGTTATGGCTTAAGAGTGTTAAGCCCGTAGAGAAAGTTTGGGCTCTACCAAGAAGCCAGGGACCAATGTAGAAGGAGACAGGATTGGATTTGAATCCTGACATGTAATTTTTTCTTCTGAAAATCTGATGAGTTACTGGGCTTCTAAGTTTTCTCAGCATCTACATTTTCCCATCGGTATGTGGAATAAAGCCCTCTTGGAGGGTTGGTGTGAGGAATAATGAATCCTGGTATTTGAAGTGCCCAAAACTATGATGGTCAACACCTAGTTAGCATACATGAGTGAGTGAGTGAGTGAGTGACTGCTGTTGTTCTCCAGAAACAGAATCCTCCAGTAGGTTTGTAGATATGTCACATCTCTAGGTATGTACAGGGTAGAATTAATAGTGGCTCCCAGGAGCGTTAGTGTGAAGGTTCTTAGGTAGTGGGCCATATCTACAATGATTGTTGGTGGGAATGACATCTATGTGGTTCTTTTCAGCAAGTATGGTAATTTTCTTGGGCACTTCGGTTTTGATTCTTCAGGACCTTTCTTCCATGGCGCACTTAAACTTTCTCAGGAAAGGTTGACTAATTTTTAGCCTGAGCCTCCAGGATGCTTCATGAATATTTCCTGCCAGTCACTAGAAGCATTTTCAGTGTTAATTTTCTGGAATTTCAGGAACTGGTCCTAAACATCCATTTGTGGGTTAGGATTTCATTCTTATCCTTTTGGAACTCCTTTTTGCATGTTTATCACTTAGGAATCTGAGATGCACAAGTAAAGGCTCTTTTTCTGATTAAAAAAAATTCATATATGTGTTTAAAGGGATGGCTTATTAGAAAAAATATTTCTAGCTGGAAAATTTTGCAAATAGTTTCACCTTCCCGGTAATGGATTTTTTTCTTTGCAATAAATTTGGACTGTCTCACAGAAAAACCAATATAAATTTAATGCACATGAAACTATTTAATAATAGACTTAAATGTTTGACTAATGGATAGAAATGTAATGATCTTCAAGATTTCAGGACATGCTTAATTTAAGGTTACAGACAGTGCTAATAGGTCTCAAATGTCTCCAGTTCCTTTGGATAGCATTTGAGAATGATAATATGTTTATTTTCACTTTACTTTTTAAAATGGTTTCTTATTCAAGTTCAAATGATCGATCATCTAGGAATGTCTCAGGAAAGATTGTGTTAGGATAGTTGGAGGAACTTAAGGAAAAAGGGATGAGAAACCACCTTAATTGTATTCTTTTAACTAGTAATAGGAAACCAGGCCATAAAAATATTTTATATTTTTAGGTGTGGAAAATGTAATTTATTTTGTTTGCAGTTTTGTCAGTAAAATAATATTAATCACTGTTTCTAGAAAAGAGATGAAACTAAAAGAGATGATGTATGTGACAGCATTGTATATATGGTAGTAATTTAACCCAGAGGAAGGATGCTGCAGAGATTATTCATAAGCAGTAGCGTTCTGACCACTGAATCCTAAATACTTGATTTGTCTTAATGTTTTTGTCATTCATTTAATGTCAGCAGACTTCAACTCTGTTAATTGAAGCTGGTATCAATCAAAATAGTCTCTTAAAGAATAGACCTCTTGAGGCTCAAGGCTGATTTTCTTTTGAGATTTTGGTTATTCATAATCTGTTTGACAAAGTTTTGTTTTAAAGTGGAAAGCAGACTATAGTTTGATGGTGAAGTTAGTTGGGATGAATTTAAAATTACACTGTTTTTATATATAATATCTTGAAGAACTCTTAAGGATCAGTTCAAAGGGTCCACCCATATTCACTTTGTTAAAAGACAAGTTCTTATAAAGATTTCTTGCATCAGTTGTGACAAGATTATCTTTACCATTTTCATATGGACAAAGTTGGTATAAGGCTGTAAAGTAAAAACTGGTTGGGTGAACTTAGGTTAATGCTGTATGAAATGATTTGGAGAAAATACAAAGTATGTCAGGCTAAATTGATGCATTTCCTCTTCAATTTATATGGCTGATATTCATATGCATTTGTTCATGTTTTCCATCTTCCAAGGCTTTATGTTACTATTGACAAAGGCATGCATCTTAGAATTATATGGAAATTACTCATATTGTGTTGAATTAGATTAGTTTAGGCTAAGCTTATTTGATACATTTAGAAAAAAATTGAATTGTTACAAGGCTTTCATAAGGTATAGACAGAAGGACAATAGTAGCAGGGATCAAAAGCATCATCTTACGATGGCTGTAACTGGGCATCTAATTCAAGTTCAATCTCTGCTTTTTCTTTCTGCTTCAGACATTAGAGAATGTGTGAATTAGAATTATTTAATATAATTGCATTTAATAATTTAATGTATCGGATATTAGAGAATATGTGAGTTGGAATTGGAATGTGTGAATGGAGTTAATTATAATCCTTTGCTTAAATAAGGAGTTTTGGCTTGGGTTTTGACCACTGCATAAAAATGTTGACCTAAACTTGGGTCTCCCAAGAGGAAATACAGCAGTTTAGCATGACACATTCTTTATTCTTTGAGAAAATTGGAAGCATCCTTGTAGAAATTGTTTTCATTTATGTATCCACTTAAAACAACCCAATGAAATTGGATTAGCAGTAGGACCCTGAAACTAAATATATTTGCCACTTTATACTTTTGTTTGATAATCAACTCTTTACAGGAAATCTCAGAAATAATAGCTGAAGCAGAAATATTTAGGATGTCACCCATTTATACTTTTCTTGAACATTGCTTTTTAAAACTGTGAATTATAAATTAAAATGTTTGATTAGGTTGTGAATTTTAAATGCTACTAGATTTAAAGTCATCTTGATTGTGTGTCTTAAAGTCAGAAAGGGTAAAGCATTTCCTGAGAACCATTAATATAGTAAAGCTCTGTTCTCTGTCTAAAGGAGAGATCAGCATTAAAACAAATTCTAGATTTCCTCTCATATCAGCCTTTCATTTGCAGTATTAATAAATTAGCCTTTGGTGCTGTATATTCATATATGATATGAAATTTTGATATATGTGGCTTTGTATGCAGTTATTTCACTAGGTTTTGTTTGGCCATCTGTTTCAGAGTTTCTCTAGTGGAATGTTTGCTTTATCTACCTTCATCTCAGTTTATACTTTGGGAGGGGCAGAAATGCTAGTTGGTACAAGCTTTCTTTGGGAATATTACCTCATTTCTCTATTTAGTGTCAGTTCTGCATTCCCTTGGAACATGCAAAAGCAGTTCATGGCACAAGTGCCAGAAATAGCATGCAAGCGACTTTTTAATGGCATGCAAACTAATCTTTGCTGTGTCCTTTTCTTAATGCTTGTCAGGGCTGTTACTTACTGAGAGTTGACATCTGGCTGTGAAAGTGTCTGAGATTAGATGGGAAAGTCCAGCTTCTTTCCCACTCCAGAAAACGAGGATGTGGTCTTTACTGACCATGCTTTGAGGTTTGCCTGCTCCCTTCCCTAGTTCAGATATGATATCTTGATGTACACCCTTAATTCATTTAAGGACCAAGAAAAATTAGTTCCTTCTGATTTCTTCTGTTAGTAGAAAAAAGAAGGGGAATTGGACTTGTATCTATATTAGAATGAAGGAAATAGAGAGTAGGGGTGGATGAGAGAGAAGTTTTACTCCTAGGAAAAACCAGCAGAACTTGGGCAGTAACTAGATAACAGGGAATGAAGAAGAAGGTGGAGTCACAAATGACTGACTATAAGCTGTTAAGCCAGCATAATTGGGTGAGAGAACCTGCCACTGACTGGTTGGAGGAGTTAGCTGATGTGAGAGCTGGCTAAGCGGAGGAGGACGCTGAAGGTCAGATGGTCATGACATGCAGGTCTCAGGTGTGTGTTGGGGAGAGGCTTGTTTCAAAATCGAACACCTGTTGAGCTGTAAGACCAGGGTTCAGAGTGAGCTCTTGAGGGCAAAGACCCTCATTTGTCCCTAACTGAGCTTGAACAGAGTCTGGCATGTAGCTGTTGTCCATTGAATGAAAGTGCTGGCTCTCAATTGGGGGCGATTTTGCCCTCCAGGCGACATTTGGCAATATCTAGAGATGTTTTGGTTTATCACATCTAGGGGGGTGGGGAATGCTATTGGCATACAGTGGGTAGAAGCCAGGATTGTTGGTAAACATCCTGTGATACAAAAGACAGGCCCCCCCCTCCAACTCCCTAAAACAAAGAATTATCTGGCCCCAAATGTCAGTGGTGCTGAGACACTGTTTTAACCAAAGGTAAGGAAATTAACTCCCCTAAGCCTTGTTGTCCTTACCTTTAAAGGGATGATGATGACTGTGTCAGACTTGTTAGGATTAAATACAGCAAGATGAAAGAGCTGGCTTGAAAGAGCTGCTCACAAAATGCTAATTTGCCTTACCTTGGCTGATGGGTAAATTTGGGGAAATTATTTTTGTCATTGGTCTCTTAACTTCTAATTTCAAGGCTTTACATATTTGTCTGAGACGTGGGATGCCTAGGAAACCTATAGTAGCTTTTATTATCTTAATGCTTGTCTCATGGTTTCATCAAATTGTAATTTTGACTCTACTTTGGTTTGGGTTTTCAATATTTCATGATTTGTAACCAGCAGTAGGGCAAAAATTTAAAATATGAATTAAAAATTTAACCTACTAATGATAAACTGAAAATTTTACTTGTCCACCGAACTTTCTGAAAGCGGTTTTACTGTTCTTGGAAATTAAGACCCGAAGTGTTCTAAGTTACTTCTTTTCGAAAACACTAGACTTCCTATGTATGTCACGTCCTTTTCCTTTTTATTGATTCGCAAAATTTCAAGTAGACTCTGAAGTCAGCACTTTTCCTTAGATTTATCAGGATCTGAATTAGGTGGCTTTCTTTTACACGTCCAGTACCTTTTCAAGTGTGGACATTACCACTAGCTCTTATGTTAGGGACAGGACACGTGTGTTTTCAATTCTAATACAAGGAACTATTCCCTTGGAAATGCATTCCAGTCATAACCTTGCTGTGTTTAATGTGTACTTACATGTACATAGTAGTGTGGCATTCTTATTTTTAAGAAGTCCTGCTGCTATTTCTTTCCTTTCAGGGAAAAAATTGGTTCAGTCTCCCTATAATTTCCCCTTCTATAACATGTGATTAGGTAAAGGTGCTTGAGCTTAGTAAAGTATTTATTGGACCCTTAGTGATGTTTCTTTTATTAATAGCAGGTAGAATTTAGAAGTAACATTATTCCTGTTTTTCATATTAAACTAAGATTATTGAAACATGATATTCATTAAAAAGTTGGTTAGAAAGATTAAATAACTTTTGAGGAAAACCACATAAAATGGGAAATAATGTATAAGTGATAATAGAGTACATTTTGTGGTAGCAAAGACGTTCTCGCTCAACTTAAACCTACAGGTTTCAAAGTTGGTGGCTTTTTTTGATGCTAAATTGTATCTGACCACTAAAAGGGCTTATGTGGCTCCCTGTTTCACCTGTAACCATTTAGGTGAGTGAAGTAAAGGGTACGAAGGATGCCAGTCATGCCTTTGATTTCATAAGGGTTTGGTTTGCCACAGCTGATAAAAATAAGCCCACTAATTAACTGCTGCATGAAATGAATGCTGTTGGCCTGTGGAGGAACTAAGAGAAGGAATGAAGAAATGTACTATTTGTTTCTACAGTTGAATTACTGGCTAGTCCATAGATTTCAAGGAAAGTGATACCATTAAAAGAGGAGGACCACAGTCTTTTACAAAAATTTCTTTACTCTGATAATTGCTAGTAAAATAATTGTTGCTAGATGAAGCCTTTAAAAATAGTGTTGCATGTTTTATGTAGGGTAACAATGGACATATTTTAAAACTATGCAGATCATATGATACCCTCTACTCCCCATCCTTGTACCAAATTTCTGTCAGGACTTGGAAAAATTTATACAAATTGATACAAGTAAATGGAGTATTATGCCACCTTTTAACTTGATCAAAAAAAGCCACATTCTTTCCTGGTATAATTGTTTAACTGTTGTTAAAGTGTTTGTTTAATTTGTTAACTTCTTCAAATTATAGAAGATTTGCTGTACTTGGAGGTTTTTCTAAAGTCTTTTAAACTTTTTAATTGAAATAATTTTAAACTTACATCAAGGTGCAAAATTAGTGCAAAGAATACCCATACACCCTTTCCCCATATCCCCCTGTGTGAACATCTCATATACAAGTAACCATGGCATAATGATCAGAACCAAGAAATTCACATTTACAAACTCCTTTTTCTGGTCCAGGATCCAATTTGACATTCCACCTTACATTTAGTTATCATATCTTCTTAGTCTCTTTGCATCTGTTAAGTTCTCCAGTCTTTTTCTTTTTCTTTTTTTTAATCTTTCATGATCTTGAAACTTTTGAAAAGTACTGGTCAAATTTTTTTTTTTTTAAGAATGTCCCTCGATTGAATTTGCCTGATACTTATATACTCATGATTAGTATGTTTTGTTTTGTTAACTGATCACTGGTTAAGGTGGTGTCTGCCAATGTAAAGTTACTGTTTTTTTTTCCTTTGTAGTTAATAATAAATGTAATTTTTCTTTTGTAATATAATTTCTTTGTAATTAATACTTTTCCTTTAGTGGGGCGGTACTTTGAAATTGCAAACACCCTGTGTCTTATAACTGGCCAGTTGTTGCACCTGTCAGCGGTTTTTGCTGGCAGCACTTACTAATACTGTGGTTATTGATGATTTTGTTTTTCTCATGTTTATTGAAATTCTACTGTTGAGGAAGAACTGTCTTTTTTTGCTCTGTTCATTAATTGTCCAATTTATTTACATGGATTTGTAGATATTTATTTTATTTATTTTTATTTTTATTATTTTTTTTTAGCTGAGCCATCCTGCCACCTGTTGGCAGCTCAGTGGCAGCTCAGCTCGGGCCGGGACCCGAACCGCTGTTGCTCAGAGCTCAAACTCTTGAATGAGCTCTTAACCAACTGAGCCACTCGGCTGGCCCTGTAGATATTTATTTTACTGTATGTTCCAGCTTTGATTATTGAGAGCACGTTCAAATATGTTCTTGTGTCCTTTCTACAATGTCCCCTAATTTACTTTCTGGTACCACAAGCTGTTCCAGCTTTTTCCTGTTTTCATCAGGCACAGAATCAACCATTACTCCAAAGGAGGCTAGTTCATTTTATTGGAGAGTTATATCTAGAAACCAAGATCTGTGTGCTAGGTGTGCTCAATACTATTGGGGTGTCATTGTTTCTAGGTCCTCTTAGTAGATAGAGCTAGCAAATATATGTATACTAATATATGTACACATATATTTTAATTTATATATACATATATGTTAACACACATCTATATATATTATCTATATAATTTATATATGCATATATGTATACATGCACACATGCACACACACACGCATATATTAAAAACCATGAGTTCACACTGATGCTGCCATTTCCAATCCCAGGGTTCATTATGGTCTTTTTTTTTTTTTTTTTTACTTTCTTTTTTCCTTTCCTTGTTAACTTCTTTCTCCAAAGGTGAGAAACCTGGTTCCCATCCACAAAATATTTACTTATTTGTTCCATCCTAGTGCACACACACACAAGTAGTTTCAGAATTGCTAACCGATTCCCTTGTGACAAACACATTTTTTAAACTGGAGTACAGTATTTGTCTTTAGGTTTATAGTACACAGTTAAAATCTGTTTTCCAAAGTTACGTAGGTTAGTTCTTTATTTCTTTGTCTATTTCTGTATGGTTATATTACTTATTTAATAAAGTAATAAAACTAGGTTCATTTATTAATTGTTTTAATTCTGTTTTAGGTTCTTTCCACATCCTGTTTGATTTTAAGTTCTTAAAATCTTTTTGAAGTGAATGGTCAGTCACTATATCCCTCCTCCAGATATCTGTAATGAAGATCTGTTCTTAAAAAGGGCTGGGTTTGCTTAAAGTTAGAGCTGTAATTGCTTGGGCTGGTGTAGCAGCTCATAGGAAAGGAGCTGTGTCCTGGCCATCATTCCCCTGGGCTTGCTCGCCTGGCTCCTTAGTTACAGCTTTCGTTTCTACGTCTTCTACACTTGGGAATTTATTCCACCTATGGTCCCATAACTACAAGTGCTTGAAATCAGTCCCCAGCTAACTCATCTTTGTTTTGGATGCATAGTTTTAGACCCAAAGTCACCTACAGACTGAATACCAGTTTTCTTATTGCTCGGGTAAATCATGGATTAAAATTTGCGTATCTTATTCTTTCACTTTTTTTTTGAGATATAATTTACATACCATAAAATTTGCCATTTTAAAGTGCATAATTCAGTGGTTTTTAGTATAGTCACAAGGTTATGTGCATCGATCCAATTCTAGAACATTTCCATCACCCCAAAAAGAAACCCCTTACCCATTAGGTCTTTAAAAACAATGAGCAGGCTTTTATTTAAAAAAAAAATTAAAAATGACTTAGTAATATAATATAATTTTAAAAATTATATTACTCTTTAGGAATAAGATTTTTCTTGTCAAGTTTATTATTTTGTGTAGACATTGGTTCAGTTCCTGGCTGTACCGTAACCTGTTCATTTTGTTGTTGTTGTTTTTTTTACCTTGGGAAAATTACTTCTTCAACCTTTAATTTCCTCAGTGTAAAATAGGAAAATAATAATGCCCCTTTTCAAAGAGTTTTCTGAAGATCAAATGAGATAATGGAAGTAAAAGCACTCAGCATCACCACTGGCATTTAGCAAGTGAAAAGTGTAAATCTCTTCTCTTACTACTACTAGTCCTTTTCCTATTACACCTCCTGCACCTACTACTGTGATAACATTTTTATAAACTACTAGCATGCTGAATCAGGAGTTTTAGACTTTTTTTTTTTAACTCAAAGCTTTAGAATTACAAAAACATTGTATTTCTTGCAGATACTTTACAAATTCATCTTTTAAAATGAAAGTGCCCCGTGAAAGTTTCATCGTTAGACATTTTTGTTCTTTATAGTTTAGGGCTAAAGCCATGTAATTTACAGTTAAAAATTCATTCAAATTACTGATTCATGTCAAATTACTTCTGGCCACTTTGGGTTCAATAGTTATTTAGAGATATCTTCATACCTTAATAAAAGGATAAGCAAAGAATTAAAAATATACATGTCAGTTACTGAGAAAATGGTATAAATTACTGTTATGCAAGCAGATGCTGAGGAATGAGGAACTTGGCTTGACTAAGAGACTTCTGATTGCCCTTTTACCTTTCGCCTCTCTTCTCCAGAACATATTTTTAGCATGGGAACATGTATTTCAATAGAAAGAAGCCAAATTATATAAACAATTGTAGAAACCATCCAAATATTCTGCAGTTATTTATAATGCAGAGCAAATAGAACATTAGCATTGACATGGAAGCGGTTGGGTCACTGTCTTCCTTTGACATCGTTAGTTACTTTAGATGACAAGAGGATTCCCTCCCCCCCCCCAGTATAGATTAGGAAAGAAAAGGTTTGAGTATGAATTTACTGGGATTAGTTAATTAATTATAGGAATGGACAGTTTTTGTTTAGGGACATAGCATTAGTTGAAACGGTTAAGGAAGAAGTCTGTTAGCTTTTTCATTTATCCTGTTGACAGTTACTGAGAACTGATTGTGTGCCAGGCATTGGCCAACACTGGTTTTGTGTGACCCACAGTTCTTGTAGTCATTGAATTGACAGTGTAGTAGAGGGAAAAAGACATGTTTGAAGGGGCTGTGATAGCTAAGTGGGGTAGTCGTTGGTGAGTAGTTGTGGGGTAGATGTCACAGAAAGGCTCAGAAGAAATGAGGCCTGACAGCTTCGTAGAGTATGGAGCGTGCATGCTGGACCTGGTCCTTCTTTGTAGTGATGTGCTGCGGCGTTGCAGGTAGTGGGACTAAGTGGTAGACATCTTTTCCCGCATAGGCCACTTAAGCGGTGTGGTTTTGGACTTTACTTAGCTAGCCTTCTAAATAAATAACTCAGTTATGTATTTTAATAATAATAGGGGATACATCATCCTTTTATGCGAAGGGAAGCATTATTAGGACATGTAAAGCAAACTCATTTGTGTCAAGTAACAAATTAAGTATAGCTAATATTAATAGAATTCTTCCGGCTTCCTATTAGGTAACATTCCTTTTAGAGATACTCATGGGGTGTGAGTGTTTAAAGTGAGGTACGAACAATGATTTCCTTGGGGGGGTTAGGCTCCGAATGTGATTGCTTGTAGAGTAAATCAAAGCTTAGATTTGTATTTTTATTCTTTGTTTTGTTTGTTTGTCAAAACCATAGTGTATTACTGCAGTAGCAATTTCTTTGGGCTTGGAAGGGAAACAGCTGGTACTAGTGAAGAAATCATGCTGCCTGACTAATGGAGTGGGAGACTGAATTTCTGATACCTTACCTTTCTGTGTAATGTGACCAACCCCTCAGTTCGTTCTTTTTATTGTTCATATACAAAAGTATGTTTTCTTTCTTTCCCTTCTTGTTCATGTTGGGGGTTGGTTTTTCTAAACATGGCTTTTGTTAGAGTGTACTGATCAGGAATTCATTTTCCTGATTGTGTCCTTGGAAGCAGCTAAGGTCATTGGTTAGCAGAAACAAAAGTGTTGTTGAGTAGTGGAGTCTACAAAAAAGAACCTAACTTTTGAGAAAAGAGCTTTTTTTTTGGACAGCAGATTAATAATGTGAGCTCCTTCGGACTAGCTTGTTCATTTTATGTATGACTTCAGTCTCAGTTGGATTACAGATGGTTTACAATTGGATTCAACAGACAACAGTTGGGCGTGAATGCCAGTCTATTTTCTGAATCTTACTTAAAGAGTACTGTGTGCTGAAAATTAAAATGAAGCACGTCTGCTTCTATTTGACTTGGACACTTAAAAAAATCTAAAATTTGGGGTCAGATGGATGAAGTGTGACAAAATGTGTATGATTGATTTTTTATTGCATTGTTGTAAAATAAAGTATAAATTTACCTTAGAAAGCACTTCAAGAAGGACTTTGTTCTTGAAGTGTGTATATTGGATTTTTTTTTTAAGTTGGTGGTAATATGCAAATATAGGTAAACTTGAAAAGGGCAGTGATCCCATTCTTTATCCCTGTGTGTCATAACAGGATAAGAAATGAACTATATTTGCCAAAGAAAGGGGAAAAGAACCAAGAATTCTGTCCAGTGCAGTGGAGGAGTTGCCAGAGGGTGGCAGAGGGAAGACCAGCATTAATATCAGAGTTAATCATTGACTAAATTGGCTCAGAAAAAAAGCCCAGTTGCTACCAGGTGAAGCATTATTGAATGTATAATGAACTAGACAGGAAGAAAGGAAGGTTAGAGGGATTGTAGTTGTCATATTGTTTACTGTTTTTACCTTTCTTTATTTTAAGAGAGTACTTAGAATTCTGGTAAGCATGAATTAGCAGATAAGCATGGGAAATGAAAATATCTACGTTGGGAGAGGAGAAAAATGTAATATGTGGGGCAAAACAAATCTGAGATTGAGGGGATAAATTTAAAATACTAAATTGAAGGGGATGGAACTAGGGGAGGAAATACCAGGACTTTGATAGAAACCACTGTTTCAGATTGTGCTTTCATTTTGGATAACAACCTTCACCTTTGCATTTCTGCTCAGATCTAGGAATGCTTGAAGAACAAACCCTTACCTCTCTAGGCTTTTAGATATTTAAGGATGTCATAGTGAACATGATGTGTGAATTCTGCATTACAAGTTTCATCTTCTGGAAATTGATCAAACCTACTAACATTCTCTGTTGCTTGCATAATGGTGGCCCCGATTTTGACATACTTGTAATATACTTCTAATAATCTGGCCAAAGTGATAAACTGGATTCCGTTGGTTAATTTGGAAATGTCGCAGTACAGTTCTTTAGATGGAAGGGGTGGTAACATCATTTGATCATTTTGTGTGTGAAGCATTTTTTTGTTGTAATAAAAAATATGTGATATACAATTTGCCATTTCAACCATTTTTAAGTGTACAATTCAGCAGTATTAATTATATTCACAGTGTTTTGCAACTATCACCACTATTTCCAAAACTTTTTCATCCTCCCTCAGTTCGTTTCAGGTAGTGGGAAAGTCTGCACCCATTAAGCAATAACTTCCCATGTCCCCCTTATTCCTAGACCCTGGTTACACTAGTATATTTTCTGCCTCTATGAATTTTCCTAGTCTAGATATTTCGTAAAAGTGGAATCTTATGGTGTTTGTCCTTTTGTTTCTGGATTATTTCACTTAGCATGTTTTCAAGGTTCATCCATGTTGTCTATGTATCAGAACTTGATTTCTTTCTATGGATAATAATCCATTGTATGTATATACCACATTTTGTTTATCCATTTATCTGTGGATGGTCACTTGGGTTGTTTCCATCTTTTGGCTCTTGTGAATAATACTGCAATGAACATTGACGTGCAGATACCTGAGTTTGTTTTTAATTATATTGGGTGTATGCCTAGGTGTAGAATTGCTGGGTTATGCGATTATTCTATGCTTAGGTTTTTGAGGAACCACCACTGTTTTTCACAGTGGCTGCATCACTTTATCTTTTCTACTATCAATGTACAAGAGTTTCAATTTCTCTACACCCTCACCAGCACTTGTTATTTTCCATTTTTAAAAAAATTTAAATAAAAAATTCTGGCCACCCTAGTATATGTGAAGTAGAGTGTCATTGGTTTTGATTTGCATTTCCCTTATTACTAATGATGTTGAACATCTTTCCATGTGCTTATTGGCCATTTGTAAATATACAAATGGAGAAACTTCTCTCTGTGACCTTTGACGATTTTAAAATTGGGCTGTTTATATTTTTGTTGTTAAGTTTGAGGAGTTCCTTATATATTCTGGATATTAAACCCTTATCGATAAATGATTTGAAATAATTTATTCTATTCTGTAGGTTGTCTTTACTTTCTTGATAATGACCTTTGATGCACAAAAGTTTTTAAATATGATGAATTTCAATTTACCTGTTTTTTTCCCTCATTTTGTTGCTTGTGGTTTTGGTGTCATAGCTAAGAATCCATTGCCAAGAATCCAAGATCTTGAAGATTTATCCCTATGTTTTCTTCTAAGAGTTTTTTGGTTTTAGCTCTTATATTTAGGTGGTTGACCCATTTTAAGTTAATATTTGCATATTGTATGAGGTAGGGATACATCATGGATTCTGTATTATTAAGTTTGGCAGTTAATTTCTGAGGTTACTTTGTGTAATATTTAATCAGTATACCTTTAATTATTGAGTACCAGATAGTTCATGGAACTGGGCATTTTAGGTCTTAAAATATGTTCTTAATATTGAATCTTCAAGAAGGACTCAAACTACAAGGGCAATAGAAAAAAATTGATAAATTTTATTACATAAAAATGAACATTTTTTGCTTGGCAAAAACTTACAGTCGATACATGATGTACTAGGAGAAAAATACCTGTAACATATCACAGATAAAGAGCTAAGATCCCTAGTATATAAAGAACTCTTAAAAATTGAGAGAATAAACTACAGTAACCTGTTAGGAAAATGATAAAAAAAAATACAGGATAATTTTCCCCAAGACATAAAAATGGCCCCTAAACATATGAAATGATTTCAGACTCATAATTAGAGAAATACAAATTTAAGTACACTGAGCTGCCATTTTTTTTAGCTATCAGATTGACAGAAATTAAAGTATAACAGTTCATCCTGTTGGTAAGGCTATGAGGAAAAGGACACATTCCTGATAAGGCAAACTGGTACCAACCTTTTTGAGAATTTGGCAATATCCAACAAAACCATACGTATGGATTTGCCTTTTGATCTGTCATTTTCAACTCTAGGAGTTTTCCTTGAAGGTATAACTCCAACAATAATGAAAATCCATATACAAAGTTTTTCATGGATCATTGTTTCCAATCTCATACATACAGGAGTGCTTGATTAAACTATGGTATAATATATCCACATAACAGAGTTATATACCATGCAGCTGTAAAAAGAATAAAGGAGATAGGTGAACTGATTGATCTCTTATATATAATAATAGATTAATCTCCAGGATATATTGTTAAGTGGAAAAGAGTGCCTATAGATTATGTTACTCTAAACAAGAGGAAAAAAAGAACATATGCACACACATGCACATTTGTGTAAAAGGAAACATAGGAAAGATACACTAGAAACTAATGAGATGGGTAACTCAAGGAGGATGGGATAGAGACTGAAAGGATGGACAAGGCTTGACACTTCTCTGATTTTACCTGCTTTGAATAGTTTTGACTATTAACACTAAATTAATGTTTCAGATGCTGAAATAAAATCAAGGGTGTTAATTTAATTTAGGTGAGAGAATGGGAAAAAATCCCAGTGGAATAATACAAGCAGAAACAAATGAACCTAACTGTATTTCAAATGAATAACATAACCATGTTAAAGGGTGGGCATGGGGAGAACTAATCCAAGTAATGTTGGAGTACAGGATTTGGACCATATAATCGAAGGCTGTTGAGAAAAAGAATTGTAAATAAACCTGACTAAAGGAAAAAGCAAAATAAAACTGTACACGGTTTTAGTAGTTTCTTCACAGTGTTGTGGTTAAAAGTCCGAAACTACTCTTGTGTATTCTAGATTAGAGCAAATAAGTATATATAATGGTGACAATGAAAGTCAGGTTTCTTAGTGTAAGAAAAAGATTACAGATAAGGAGAGGGAAAAGACTGAACTTCTGGGGAGTTAGATTGGAATTGGCACCTTTAGTATGCACCCGCGGTTTTAAACATTTATAGATAAATATAAAAATAGAACATATTTATAGATAAATGTAAAAATAGACGTAGTTATAGATAAGTGTTTGTATCTGTGTATATATGCTTTAACTCAGTCTGTTGTGAGGGCCTTGAAGCCATGACACTTCTGAATAATATTTATCAATAAAAGGAACCAAGGCTCCCTGGAGAAATGGCTAATTTTAGTGTTGGGGCAGGGAAAATACAGAGATAAGCTTGGACCATCTTGTGGTGCCAGAAGGTAAGGAAGTCCTCAAAAATTGGTGAGAACATGTCAAAGGGACATAACAGGCAGCCTGTTCAAGGCTCTCCATTGGCCAAAATTGGGACAATTTGAGCAACAAAGCGAAAAGTAGGATTCAGCTTAATTAATGTAGACAGAATGGTGGTATTAGACACCATTTGGCCACCACCATAGTAATTGTTTCAGTCAAGTGTTACATAGTGAGCAAAAGTATAAGGTAGCAGGATATTTTATGTGGTCTCAAAAGGTCTTGCAAGATACTTACTACATTTAAAGGGTAAAATAGTAACTTGGTGGGTGGGGGAGGGCAGGAGGGGTCTTGAAATACCATTGATCAAAATGAACATCATCATTAAAGGGACAAATAACATTGTTCTTCCTCTGTGTTGATGTACCTTTTAACTATCTCTTAGTCTAAAAATGTTTCTTTTCCTTGTAGTTTATTTGTTGACAAATTCAGGTTGTCCTGTAGAATTTCCCACAGCCTGGAATTGGCTGAATGCATTCTTTTGAGGTAATTTAATGTGCTCCTCTATCTTCTGTATTTCCTGTAAATTGATGGATGGGTTAAGAGCACTGGCTGTACATTATCATTTTAGGAGATTTAAAAGACCTATTCTTTGGACACACCATCTCTGGATTCTGATTTAATTGGTCTGGAGTGCTGGCTGTAGGAATTTTTTGAAGCTCCCCATGTGATTTTAATGTGCATTTGGGATTGAAAAGAACCATTGCTGTAGACCTGGTTACCACTGGTCAGATTCAGTTTTAACTTTTTTGCCAAGAATACCTAATAGCACCTGTATTCTTAATAAGCACCTTACTCCCAGCTGATTCTGAAGACAACTGAAGTTTGAGAATGATCACATTCCATGTCTTGCAGTTTAGGTGATAAGACTGAATTTTTGTTGGTGTCTTTGTCAGATATAGTTGGTGGAAAAAATAGGAACTTGTATAGCATAGGAGGCATTTGTGGATGTTTCTGAATATTTGGTTATGTATGTGACCCTAGATATGTTGCTTCAATTTGGACTTTTCACTTTGTGTTTAAAGTGTTGTAAAACCTAGTCCTTAGGTAATGCAGTATTTCATAAGAATATATTTACAGTGCCTTTTCCTTCCCATGCCAACATTTCTTCGTTGGTAGGGCTGAACAGTGATCCTAAACTAAGGAGACCTGCCCACTTTGCGACCCGTGCCAGCCTCTGCTCTGCTCCATGCCAGCAGTCAGATCCTTGGAGAGCTTCATCAGGGACAGATTGACTTTTCCTGCTTACACGGCTGCTACATTTGCCAGTAAAATATCATGTCTGGCGATTGGAAACCTTAATCTCAGCACTTTCAAAGGTGAAATACATGGATTTGCCTAGTCCTTGTAGAAGATAGACTAATTCATGGATGATTAAATAAATTCTTTTTCAGATTGGTTCTGTCATCTTTTTGTACTTTAAGTGTAAGATCATTTAAAAGGCATAGGTATGTCTCAGGATAACAGCGCTATTTTGTTGCTATGTAATGGTCTATTAAGACAGAAAAAACCCCTTGTTTTTTGTTTGTTTTTTAAATAGTACTTTTGATGGTAGATATTAACTACTTTGCAGAGGGTACCAAGATGACAAAAACCGGGCCATACTCTGGTGAATGTAGAGTCAGGGTGAGGCAAATGCATAAATGTTAGACTATTCGTTTCACCTTAGGGGAAGGGACCCGATATTGGAGTATCCACCATAGGCTAGGCACTGTGCCACCCTGTTATAAATGGTGTTTCCTTTAGTTCTCATTGAAATCAAAATAGGTATTATCCCAGTTTTTCACTGAGGGAAAAGACACAGACATTAGGTAACTTGTTCTGGTTACACAGATGGCAGGACTTAATTGGAATTATAATTGGGGAACTAGTCAAGTGTGACCTTGACTAGAGCTGTGCTTCTCACAGTGTGGTCCCTGGACCAGCAGCATCCATATTCCCCGATAACTTTTTAAACATGCACTTTCTAGAACCTACTCCAGACCTGCTGATTTAGAAACTCTGAGGTTAGGGCACAGTCACCTGTTTTAACAAACCCTCCAGGTGATTCTGATGCTCACAATAAGTTTTAGAAGTACTGTACTGGAGTTTTCAATCCCCTGTTTAAACACTAGCTTTTTTTTATTTTGTATTTTTTTGGCTTTCTGAAGCCAAAATACAAAGAAGCAGAGCTGCTGTATTTGAAGTTGGAGCGGGGCCTGGGATCTTGTCCTGTCTTCCCAGCTCTGAAGGGGATATTTGGTTTGATACCTCTTACTCCACCCAGTTGAGCATGGTATATGTGGGTCTAAGTGGACTTGCACAGTGTTACCAAAAAATACTGGTTGCCTTGTTCTCAATCAAAAGATTAAAGAAACTTGGAGTCATTTGGTCATCTTTGGGACCAAAAATCACTACTTCTAATGATAGAGTCATGCCTTCAATAGGGCTTGTAGATAGGTGCCAAAAGTACAAATTCTACCTTCAATGTGGAGTGTGTTTTATGCATGTAAGCTTTTCTGTGTCAGTAATTACAGCTACATCTAGGTGGAATTATTTAGTGTTACTCACTTTTGGCTTTAATCAATAAGTAATTGTTTCTTAAATTTAGTGGGTTTGTTTGAGTTCTGTAAATCACTATGAACCTGCAGATCTCTCCTTGGAACTGCTATCAGTATTGTCTTGTAGGGACTACTGTATCACTGTTTTTATTGTTTTCTTCTTCACATTTATATAATGTATAGAATTCCCAGGATAACGCTGCTTTCACTTGCGATAGCTGTTAAACAACTGTGGAGAGGTGTCTGGGTCATTCAAGTTTAATACCTAACATACTTGATTTTGGGGGACATTAGATGTCTTTCTGATTACTTGCAAGTGAAACTTGGAAAATTTTTATTGTCAAGTGTTGACCTGGAAACTGGTAATAACCCTTATTTAACATTCCTGAACTTTGCAGAGATGAAGTATTTTCATTTTTCCCCCCATGGCCTGACTTCTGGTGGACAGTTTGGGCTACTGTTGTTGACCTGCTTTTTAAAATCACATTTCTGTCCATGTGCTGAATGAAGTGACAAAATCTGTAAAACGACTTTTCCTCTAGGAATAGTTTATAAACTTAAGGTGATAGCTCATTTTAGAAGGTATTTACCTTTTGAAAGTAAAATACTCTAATGTTAGTGTTTAATGTAACCATGCCTTTCAGCCTCATTCTCTAGATCAGTGATTATCAACTTTGGCTGCACATTATTAGACCCTTCCTGGGGAGCTTTTACAAATAAATGTTTTGTTCCACCCCAGACCTAATGATTCACATTCTTTAGGGATGGTGCCTGGACCCCTGTCTTAGTCTGCTCTGGCTGCTATAACAGAATATCATAGACTGGGGGTGATTAACAACAGACATTTATTTTTCACAGTTCTGGAGGCTTGGAGAGTCTAAGATCAAAGTGCTGGCCCATTTGGTTCCTGGTAAGGGCCCTCTTCCTGGCTTGCAGATGGCCATCTTTTTTCTGTGTTCTCACATGGAGAGAGGGTACAAGGTCTCTGGTATTTCTTAAAAGGGCACTGATCCCATCATGAGGGCTCCACCCTCATGACCTGATTACTCCCCTCATACCCCCAAAAGCCCCATGTCTAAATACTATTACATTGTGATTTAGGACTTCACCATATGAATATGGGGCAGGAGGGGACACAGTTCAGTCCATAACAGCCTCCATGTAATTCTGATTTGTATAAGAATTGGAAACTGATGTACGAGTATAATAATGCTTAGGCTCAAAAATATGAGTGAATCATCTGGGAATCTTGGCAAAATGCAAATTTGGGTTCAGTAGGTCTGTGATGGGGCCTGATGCATATAGGACCCATTATTTAACTGAATTTTTTATACATCTTAAAGATCAGAAAGTTTCTGCAGTTTTTAAATGCACCCACTTAAAAACTGTAAGCTTGTTTTACTGTCTGGGTAGATCTGGGTCATTTACAATAGTAGAGGTAGAGATGTGTAATGAAACATTTATTCTATCCAGAGTGGCCTAGTCACATAAATTAGATTTCATTGCTGTGGCTTTTACTGTTGTTCATCTCCTGTTTGGAACACTTCCTTGGCATGTCTTAGCCAGTCTCTACCGTCCATTCTTCATGGCTTAGCTCAGGGAGGTTTCCCCAGAATACTGAAGGCTATAATAGTCTTTCCCTCCTCTAAATTTTCAGACTTACGTGGCTGGCATTGTGGTAATTTGTGTTGTGGTAACTCTTATATGTGTGTGTTTTGGTATGACTTGGCTCTCCAAGCTGAATTATTTATCTCTGTAGGGCAGACTATGGTGTATGTGGCCGTGTTATGGTCTATTATTTAGTAAATGTTAATTGGTTGTATGAATTAAATGATCCAAAGTGTAGATCTAATAAATGTCATTATTTGAAATAAATGTAAAGCAATTATCAGAAAATTAAGAAATGGTTAAGCCCAGGGTATTTTTAAGTCCAGGTAGGCGATAAGCAAGCAATACCTAGGGTTTGAAATCTGGGATCATAGACAGTGGACTTCTAGCTGTAGTAACATGAGAAAGACATAGCATATCTTAAGATGGTTTACTTTCAGATGGTTAAGATGGTTACCTTCAACTAAACTTATGTGATCTTACTTGTGTTTTATAATTCTCAATATTGAAGTGTTACTAACTAAATCATCCAAAGATTGTTTTCAGCTGAAAACACTCCCCTCATTTAACCAGAGAAAATTAAATGTTTGCAGAATGGCATTATAATAATATATACTAGCCGCCAAACTTTTCCATAATGGTTGCACCATTTGACAATTCTACCAGCATTGTATGAAGGTTCCAGTTTCGCTACATTCCCTCCAACACTTGTCACTGTCTTTTTAATTTTAGCCATCCTAGTGGGTGGGAGGTGGTATCTCATTAAGGCTTTGATCTGTATTTCCCTCATGACCAGTGACAGTGAGGATCATTTGTATATGTATCTTCTTTGTAGGAATATATATTGAGAAATTTTACTCATTTTAAAATTGGGTTATTTGTCCTTTTATTATTGAATTGTAAGAGTTTATGGATAGAGCCCCTTATCAAATGAATGACTTGCAAGTATTTTCTGCCTTTCTGTGGGTTGTCTTTTTCACTTTCTTGGTGTCCTTTGCAGCACAAAAGTTTTAAATTTTGATAATGTTCTATTTTTTTTTCTTTTGTTTCTTGTACTGTTAGTGTCATGTCTAGGAAATAGTGGTCAAGAAGATTTAAGCCGATGTTTTCTTCTAAGAATTTTATAGTTTAAGCTCTTAAATTTAGGTATTTGATCCATTTTGAGTTAATTTTTATATATGATAGGAGGGTGTCCAGCTTTATTCTTTTTTGTGTGGTATCCAGTTGTCCCAGCACCATTTATTGAAAAGGGTCTTCCAGTATTCTTTACCATGGTGAATAGCATTACTGTGTAGCATTAAAACAAGCTAGAAACTTAGTGTAATTCTTGATGTGTGTACCTAATTCATCATCATGTTGTCATTTTTGCCTCTACTTGTACTATTCCTGCACCCCACCACCCTTGTCCAAGCTACATTGATCTTTCATTTAGACTTATATAATAGTATTCATACTGGTATATTGTCACCATTCTTCCACTTCTTTTATTTTCTAACTTGTGCCCCTTTTTTAAAGACCACAGTTCAAGGTCTTCCTTTTTTGCCCTTAGGACCAAGACAAAAATCCCATAATATGACTCATAAGGCCCTGTAAGATCCCCGCCTACTACCTTAGGCTATTTTTTATTTCTTTAATCGAGATACTTCTCAGAAGAATATTTCCATGTGCTCCTTCTACCACAACTACCTGGTGCCTGCATCTTAGCTATGTTACTCTACCTTCCCACCTGTAACTATGGGTGAATTTTTCATTTCCTTATTTATGACCAGCCCTTCTACAAATTCTCCCGATTCCATTCCCTGTCATTTTAGAATATCATTTTATCAGATGTTCTAAAGAACATCACTTTATCAGTTGTCCTGTTTCTCTTCTGCATTATCTGTTTTTTCCTCTACAGATCATTCTGATCAGTATGCAGACATGCTGTTATTTCTTCCATCTTAAAAAAACAAAAACCCTCAACTCTTAACCCTGCATTTCATTCTGGCTATAAATCCATATGTATGTTCCTCTTGACAACAGAACTGGAAAAAATTATCTATATTTGCTGTATCTAACTTCTCTCCTGCTGTTTTCTTTGAAGCCACTCCTGTCTATTTTGGTCTCCACTGCTCCATTGAAACTGCTCTCTTCATTTATGTCCATGTTGCCAAGTCCAATGGTCACTTCTCAGTCCTCCTCTTAACTTTGGCCTAGCCATTTACACCCTCCTTGAAATACTTGCTTTACTTGGCTTTCTTTGCTTTTGGTTTTCCTTTACCCCATTGGTTGTTTGCTCCTGATCCCTTCTCTTGGTTACTGCTAGTCTTTGACCTCTGTATGTTGTGAGAATGCCCGAGGGTCAGCCCGCAGACATCTTCCCTTCCTTATGTGCTGGTATGCATGTTTATTCTCAGATTTAATACCATTTATGTGTTCTTGGCTACCCATGCTTGTATCTCCAACCTGGACCTCTCCTGTGTGTTCACATACCCACCTTGCTCGATGTCTAGTAATAGCTACTTACTGTGCTTCCTTCAGGTCTCTGTGTCCACATTTCACCTGAATGGAGAGATCTTCCCTGACCCTCCCTCGTCCCTTCCCCTATATAAAATGAAGCAACTCCTCCCCTACTTATCTTTCTTAATTGTTTTCTGGAGCATTTATTGCATAATGCTTTATTTATAGCCTTTTGTTCCCTATTGGTATGTGGCTCCATGAGGCTAGAGTTCTTGCTTGATTGGTCACTTCTGTGTCCCCAGTACCAAGAACAGTTCCTGGCTCATAATACCTAAGCTTTGATTATGTATTGAAGAACCGAATGAGTGAGTGAATAAACGCTGGCCGCCTTTTAGTACTTCATTCTTTCCACATCCCCCCCTTCCTTGGGAACTTTGTACATTCAGTTCCCTCTATTCTTCCATTCCTTCCCCTTAGGCAGCTTCTTGTCTTTCACTTCTGTAAGCATCACTTCCTCATCAAAACTTTCCTGTCCTGATTGTAAGTTCTCATGTTCATGGACTTCTCACTTCATGGAAAATTTGCAGTTTTCCATTTATTTGTGCTGTTCTTTGATAATGTCTGCCTCCCCACCCCCACCCCACCCCCACCACTCCAGGGTATTTTGGTAAATCCTAAGGTCCTAGCACAGTCAGATTCTCAATAAATGCAGCATTTGTTGAACGAGTAAATGAACAAATTAAAATACTCTTATGAGCCATATAACTACTGACCCATTTGAGCTAATAAATCTTTATGACATTTGCTTAGAAAGAAAATAGTATTAAAATTCAGTAATTTCCATAATTTTAAGTTGACATAGAATCTAGTAAGCATAATTATAATTGACAACACTGCCTTTGGCCAAGAATTGACTGCGCTGTAGCCTCCCTCTATTTTGGGAGAGTTCCCTTCAGTGAAATCAGTCCTTATCAGATGGCCGTCCAGCTTTTGCCAGAACACTTTTTATTCTAACTCCAGAATCTGGTCTGCTGTAACCTTTACCCTTTGGTTTTGGTGTTGCTTTCTTTGACATGGCAGCCCTTCATATTAGAGAGTTATCATCATGCCCCTTCAATGTCTTATCCTTTATTAAAGGAAATAGTCTCACTTCCATTGAACATTTTCATCTCTTTTAAGGCCATGTAATGCTCCTGAGGGATTTTATATAAAGTGTATTCCAACATAGATCCTATCTATATACCAACTATGAAAGGATTACTTTAAAAAGATTTTATGAATAAGGCTCTTGCACTGCATATTGGGTAATAGAGATGACAATTTCCAATATATTAAATGATAAAAGTATACTTCAGTAGGAAAATTATTACAAATCTAGCTTTACTAACCTTGGTTAGTAATTTAGTTCTGTATTGAGCTCATTGTACTATTGAATATGTACATATAAATATTAAATAGTTTTGGGAGAAAAATAGCTATTTGAGTTCTTATTGCTAATAGGTCAAATGCTATATTAATGGATGTAATTCTCACACAACTTTAGGCACTATTTATCCCCATTTTATATGTGAGGAAACTGAGGTACAGGAATCTTAGAAAGAAAAGATTTTTTGTTTTCTTTTTAAGATTTTTATTGGGGAATTCGGGGAGGGTAACAGCGTTGGGAAATCGGAAAGGGGAACAGACAAGTTGCTGTCCTTTTGTTCTTCAGTCTAGTTGTGGAGGAAGTCGCTTCACTGGCCCAAGTTGGTATTATCATTGCGCTCTTCCCGGGCGAGGCAGATCAGTCGCCAGCCTCTGGACGGCCGCTCACAGTTGCTCATGGCAGCCCACTGCAGCAGAGACTGCAACCTATGCCGACGACTCAACGGCAGCCCAGCTCCAGGTCAAGCTGTTGTTCACCATCTTAGCTGTAGAGGGCGCAGCGTCACTGGCCCTCATGTGGGATCTGAACTGGGGCCCTGCTGCTCAGAGCTGGCATTCCAAGCCAACTCTTAACCAACGCGCCACTTCGCTGGCCCTAAAAGATTTTCTTAATCTCATTGTCACTGCAGGCAACATAAACATGTTTAATCCTACTTATAATTTTGTTTTATGATCTCACAAAATAAAATAGCCATGTCAAACTGGTTAGGTCTCATTGCTTTAAGAGTCAAGTCTCTTTAGGGGGAATTTTCTCCAGTGTTTAACTTAGGGGTGGTTCAGTG
Organism: Hipposideros armiger; assembly: GCF_001890085.2. NCBI lineage: Eukaryota > Metazoa > Chordata > Mammalia > Chiroptera > Hipposideridae > Hipposideros > Hipposideros armiger. The sequence goes on from NW_017732168.1 coordinate 489,604, forward strand.
AAGTCTTTTATCTGTCCTGCTTTGTTTTGTAGGTTTGAAATAAGGGCATTCAGTGGCTCTGAACCATGTATACAACTTTTATGAAATTTTCATTTTTTCCTCTAAGGTTTTAAATTTCTTAATTACATAAAAATATTATGCTGTAAAATAATTCCAAGACTTCATTTTGCATGAAAGAAAGGTAATCTGTCTCCAGTTTCCTCAGAATTTTTCGTCACTAATATCTTCTCATTAAAAGTAGAAAAATACTTCTGTTCTTTGCTTTAAGGTACTTAAACATTCAATAATGACTTTTTAATAAATGAAATTAAAAACATGTGGTATTTGGCCCTCGGTAGTGCTGTAGTTCTGTCTGGTCGGGTTTGGGTCCGAGCTCGGGATACCTGGGTTCGAGCCACAGCCCCTCGAATTATTGCTGCTCAACCTATTTTTCTTCTGGCCAATGTAAATAATAATAGCCTCCCTGAAATCAAAAAACAAAAAACAAAAAAACCATGTGGTATTTGTTCCAGAACTCAGTCACACTGAGGAAATACTTTTTTTCCCACAGCTATTTACTATTTTTTGGAGTAAATGCAAAGATTTTTTCTTTTTTTTATGGATACAGGCCTCTATAATGACACTTATAGTAGAAACTTAAATTATTCTTCTTTGATCTCATTTGTTGTCTTAGAGAAATTGCCTCAAAAAAAATTTTAGGGAAATATTTTATGCTGAAAATGTTGATTATCCAAGGTTGAAAACATTTTACCTGAAAGCTTAAAGACTTGATTCTTGGCAGTAAGATGATCATTTCAGTTTCGGTATTATTTTAATTAGTGGATGTGTGACAACTGAAATGTTTTCTTCTCTGAAGTTTCAGTGGGGAGCTTTATGTCTCCCCTTCTCCTACTTAAAACTTTTTGTCTGTAAAGAATAAAGAATCTCTCAGCTTAGGATCCAATGCAATTCTGTATTGGGGATTTACTTCTAGAAGTGCATTAAACACTTTCCTGTAGCTATTTGCTTAAGATGCTGCATCAAGTAGATGCCATGGTTATCCTCTTCTCTGTGTCTTACTCTGCTTGTTCACAGCCCCTTCATAAACCTGTGCATCCTCTGCTTGTCTGGTCTCTTTTGTTTTTTGTTTTTCCCCCAGATTGAGAATAGGTCTTTACGTCTGACTTGCTGACATGGTGCTTTGGTTGAGTAACTAGCTGTCCTTTCTAGATAGTTCAGAAATGAGCTTTAGCAACAGGAGTAGTTAAAATGGAGAAAGCTTAGCTATTCCTTGTGCCTTGTGTTAAACATGAGTTTAGAGGATTATGACTACATATAATTATCAGGATCTGCTAGACAGGACATCTGTTTTACTTTTTACTCATTACATTGCTATAGAAATAGCATCTTTTTAACTTAATGTAAAAATTATTTTGTGTTCTAGCTTGCACTGGTGGCCTAATTTTTGAAATGTGCTTTCAGGAAAAATCAGCACATGGTTAGTGTAAATTATCTTATTGGTACTAGATACTCATTATTAGTCTGAAAATTTTTGTTTTCTAGCTGTAAAGTAAGTTTCTGTGAATGTTTGGATTTTCATTTATTCTAGACTGCATTAGAATTGTTTGGTATATTCAATTGTTTTTCCTTTGGTTTTATTTCCTAGGTTGCACGTTTTCAAAAAATTCCTAATGGTGAAAGTGAGACAATGATTCCTGTATTGACATCAAAAAAAGCAAGTGAATTACCAGTGAGTGAAGTTGCAGGCATTCTCCAAGTAAGTGCTTGGTAGGGAGGAAAGGAGTAAATAGTAAAATTGGTTTGCTTAGACTGTATGTATAAGTGCTGTCAAATGGAATTTCTGTGATGACAGAAATACTCTGTTCTACGCTGTCCAATACAGTAGCCACTAGTTAAACATGACTATTGACTACTTTAATTGTGGATAGTTGAGAGGAGGAATTGAATTGAATTTTATTTAATTTTCATTTGTTGAAATTTAGATAGCTGCCTGTGGCTAGTGGTTACATGATGGGACAGTGTAGTTCTAAATCATTAGCATTACCAGGAACTATTAGTGCTGTGTAAGGATTAGTTGGATTACGAAAATAATTTTATTACTAACATAAATAGAATCAGGAGATTATCTTTTTTAAATGTTTTCTAAAGTAAAGTAAAAGCTAAGTACAAGTTCAGAACTGCAAATAAACTTTAATCTTTCTAGTTTTATAAAGCACAATTTAATGAAATATAAAGAAAAGAATATTTTTTATTTTTCCTTAAGAATTCACATATTTTAATGATGGCATTTAAAATATCGGATATCCTCTATTTGATTTTTTTCTTTGGTTGTTGTATTGATACTTTGTTTTAAAACCATTTATTTTAAATATATTTAAGTGTTGCAAGACTTATTAAAGTGTATTACAAAATTGTTGGTCAGAGAAACTGATTATTTTAGGGATACAGGTAATTTCATTTTTTAATGATAGTTATAATAAAAAATGATGATAGACAGTGACTGACGAATGTAGGTGTATTCCTAGAACATAAAATATCCCAACAGCCAGTTCATCTTAACTTCATTATTCTGAGTAATTTACAAATCACAAATTTTCTGCCTGAAATAATTATATGGTCTAAGAGCAAAAAAGGTATTATCAACCTCAAGGGTTTGATAGACTTAGAGAATAAGGAGGGTGATTATGGCCCATTGAATGTTCATTTGGAGAAACTAATTTTAGAAAACAACAAAACAACACTGAAAAAAAAAAAGCTAAATAAAATGTACTGATATTTTGCTTTCTGTGTGTGGATTGTTTGTGTTGTTATTCCTCTTTCCTCATAGAAAATTGTAAGTTTTTTGTTTGTTTCTTAAATTCTACCTTGTTGCTTACAATTAAAAACATTTTATTGAGGCATAATTTGCATAAAATACAATGTAGCCATACTAAGTGTATAGTTTGCATTTTGACAAATGTAACTACCACAATTAAGATAACAGAACATTTTCATCACTCCAGAAAGCTCCCGCATGTCCCTTTGCAGTTAATCCTCCCCAATGTAGTCCGTCTGGTCCCAGATGACCCACTGATATGCTTCCTGTCACCATAGTTTAGTTCTGACTATTGTAGAAGTTACTATAAATATTGTCATACAGTATTCCTTTGTGTTTTTCTTCTTTTGTTCTCTGCTAACATTTTTAGTAACTTTTATATGTAAAATCTAATAGGCTGACCTTCAGAATGGTCTAAACAAATGTGAAGTAAGTCATAGGCGAGCCTTCCATGGCTGGAATGAGTTTGATATCAGTGAAGATGAGCCACTATGGAAGAAGTATATTTCTCAGGTGAGATACTTTTATTTCCTCATCTGCTGTGTAATTTACATGTGTTTTCATTAGTGTAGCTGTTTACTTTTGTGCGATTATTTATAGAAAAAGGGAATAAAAATTTTAAATGTTCTTTTTAAGTAAAATTTTCACTTTGTTAGTGTTTACTGTTAGGTTGAAATTTCTATAATTTTTAATATGCAAATCTTTAAGGGCTTATGGACATATCACATGGAGGTGATACTGTTATCAGAAGTTTCCTTTGCAGATGCCTAACTTATACTTTTTAAATTATAAGAATGCTAGTTAGAATAATATGGCCAGCTTAGAAAATTAGTAAAAGTAAGTTAGGTAATTTGAATCCAGACTGCCTGGGTACATATTCCAGTACATTTATTTCTACTAGCTATATGTCTTTATTATTCTCTGAGCCTTGTATGTAAAATAGGGACAGTAATCTTAGGCATTAGAAAGCTATTAATAGATGATAGCTATTTTTAATTATGTTTTATCAATATCCTAATCTTTTCAGAAAGACTTATTGTAGGACTTTTTCTTATCTTCATAGCAGGTATGCTAGTGTGTAAAGTTAAAAGAATCCTATGGCTAATTTTCAACTAGTAGAGTTAGTTTGCCAAACAAATTCCTTTTAGTAACCTGCAGGTTCCTTTTTTAAAGAATATATGTTTAACTTTTCTGAAGGGCCTTGCCTGTTAATGAGCCCAAATTTACCAGTATTATCCTTGTAAACAAATTTGTCTAAAATAGAAAAACTGAATTTTTAGAGATGAAAAGAATCTTGTGTGTATCTGTCTTGTTTTTACGGAGTTTTTTTATATGCATATTTGTATTCTGACATTTAACCACGTTTCCACATTACCTAGACCTTCAGGAAGTTTCCTCTGGATTTATAAACTGCAATGATTTGACTTATCCCTAGGCAGCATGATTTAGTGTTTTACTTTCTTGACCCTGTTTCACAGCTAGAGTACCTGCATCATGGGATTGCTGTGAGAATGAAACAGTGCCTGTAATGTAGTTAAACGCAAGCAACAATTAACAGTAAATATCAGTTGTCAGACATAAAGCATTGGGTGACTCTTTACTGCTGTACAGAGAATACTGAATTTGTTGTTTTGCAAACATTTGTCTGGAGCCTGCAAGTCATGTCCTTCATACTGAGGCACAGCATTTTTAGTGGGGCGGGGGTTGCTGGAAGACCAGGGACCTTCCCCTCCAAGTGTGATGATGACAGCTAATAATTGAAGGGGGTTTTATGGTGTAACAGTGCTTTAATACACATTCTTAGTTAGTTCCTACCACAATCTTTGGTATAAGGTACTATTTTACTAGATGAAGAACCCCCGAGGCTTACAAAGATTAAGGTCACACACAAGTGGCAAGGGCTGGATTCAAACAGGTACTCTCGGACTTACTCAAATGTGTGGTTTGTCAGCTCTGAACCACATTGCGGTTTTAGTTTTATTTTGCTAGAGCAGTAACTTTCAGCCCTCTGTGATTTAAAGTCACTTGGGGAATGCTTTGAAAATGCTGAAGCCTGGGCCCTATGCCCAGAGATTCTGATTTAATTGGTCTGGTATGAACCTGGGCATTTGTTAGAGGTTCTTCACATGATTCTGATGTGAGGAAAAGTTGGAACTACTGTTAGGGAAGGGAGCCGTAAAGGGAGTGGCTGGTGGTGGCATCTCACTGCAGACCTGTGATCCGCAGGGGCTGGGCTTTTTGCTGGGATGGGATTTTTTGTAGCCTAGTTACGCCTAGTTACTTTGCAGCTTTGACAGTGATTATCATCACTTCATCAGAGAAAGAGATTTTGGCAACACAGCTGTGATGTTTAAGGAGTAGGATGTCCCACTGGAAGAATTTGGGGTAGCTCTGGTGCTTGGTTATTTAAGTGCTGCCTGATTAGGTTGGTGCTGTGGTCTTGTTTCTTTATACACTGTTGGCTCTGCTAGGTACGTATCAGGGAGACCAGCCTTGGGAAAAGGCTGCTTCTGTGGAGAGGATCTTACTTCCTGCTCTTAGCTGCCCCAGGCAGTTAGTTATTCTTGTGGTGTGTGGGTCAACCACAGAATTGTAATCTACACTAATTTATAGTATAGGGATTTGACTTATAATTTAGGTGTTCTACCCAGTGTTTAACTTAAATCTTTAGCTTAAAAATCACTTTCCACTTATTCTAGCCTCAGTAGAAATTCAGAACAGCTATATTTATTAAATTAATATACTAAAATACATGTGTACCATAAGGAATTGGTAATTTCTTAGTTTTAAGTATTGATATTTAATTTTCTTTTTTTCTGAAAGGGAGCTGTTATGAAGTGGTGAATTTTAAATTTAGTGAAGTGTAAACTTTTTTTTGTTAATTGAAGAGATATATAAAATAAACCAAATGTAGACTTGCAATTTTCTAATCATGCCCCAATATTTTTTTAAAGCTTTGCTGCAATGGAACACAACTGTCATTCATAAAAAACTGTTGAATTGCTGTTTGTTTTCACTTTCAGTTTAAAAATCCCCTTATTATGCTGCTTCTGGCTTCTGCTGTCATCAGTGTTTTAATGCATCAGTTTGATGATGCCGTCAGTATCACTGTGGTAAGAATATATTTTTAAACTGCTGATTAATCATATAAATTAGGATTGGCTTTTATTTTGGGAAATGAATTATTGAGAGATACTGTAATGTTTTTCCACTTTTTTGGGTTAATATCCAAATTGCTTTTAGTTGCAGTAATCTCAAGTAACGTTCAAGGGTCAGTGATTGGCACACATGAGACTTATTTAACAGTCTGGTATTTTAATAAAGAAGAAAAATAAAAAATACTTTATAATAATTTTCCAGTTTAGGAAAATTATTAGGAAAGCAAACTAATTTTCAATTTAGTTTACTTTCCTGTTGAGAATATATTTTGACTAATTGTGAACTAAAGCCTCTCACATTTGTGAAATTAAAAATATTATTTAACAATGCACACTACATTTACTATGTAAGATTTTATTCTTTCCAGCTAGATTATTCTACCTTTTCTTGAAAGTTTCCTCACCTTTTTATTTTTTCCTTGCCCCTTGATTCATTGTAATATAAAAATTTATAGTAAATTCAACCATTGATTAATGCAAGTGTATTATGTTTTCAAGCGCAGTAGAAATCAGTATAGAACTGCAGTTCTCGAACTCTTGCTTGTCAGCTCCCAAGAGTCTCTGAGCCCCCGTTCAGGGAGCATGTGAGGTCAAAATTATTTTCATAATACTATAAAACATCTTTTTTTTGTTGTTTTACTATACACATTTGCATTCAGTGGCACAAAAGCAATGGTGGGTAAAACTGAGCCTTGGCTCAAATCAAAATAATGGCACCAGACTGTACTAGTAATCATTGTTTTCTTTCATTGCTTCTCTTAGGAATGTTTTTGATAAAGCAGTAAAAATTAATTTTATTAAATCTGGACCCTTGAGTACATATTTTTTTAATATTCTTTGCAATGAAATGGGAAGTATACATAAAGAATTTTTGTATATTGAAGTATAGTGGTTGTCTTGAGGAAAGGTGATTGTGGCGAGCTAAACTAATGAACTTTTGCTTGAAAGAATGACTGATAGACAAACTGGTTATTAAGACTTGGATAACTGGCATATTTTTTTTTGAAAGAGTAAAATGAGCCTTTCACTTCAAGAAAAACAACTGACAGAATTCGGTGCTAGTGATAAAATTCAACTTTTAAGTGATCATTAGAATTTTGCAAAATTTTTATGCATTACTGTGTGCTGAATAGCTTCCCAATATTTAAGACTTTATTCTAATGAGATCAGTAGTGATTTCAATGAATGGGACTTTTTTTTCCTTTTAGAAATATGACAACATTTGAAAGATTTGAATAACCAAATCAATATTTTCTAAAGGACAAGTGCATGATGTTACAATTTTTTAATGATAAAAGATTCATTCAAAATGCAAGCTAGATCAATGTATTTTAATATAACAGATTATGAAAATTTCATTGACAGTTTTATATTCTACATTGCACATTACTTTTAAGTAACTAACACTTGTCTGATTTTGGTGTAGTAGCTTAGATTACTACCCACAATCATCTGAAAAAGCTTTTAAAGTACTCCCCTTTTTTCCAACAATATCTGCATGAGGTTGGATTTTCTTCATATACTTGAGCATTATCAACATGTTATAATAGATTGAGTACAGAAGCAGATATGAGCATCCATCTTTCTATTAAGGCAGACATTAAAGAAAGAAAACTTGAAAACTGCCATTTTTCTCACAATTTTTTTATAGGGGGGGATATTTTTCATAAAAAATATTATATGTATTAACGTGAGGTGTATTATTTTTTATATGAATTAATGACTAGAAATGAAAACAGTAATTGAAAAAAGTATTTAATATGGTAACTATCAGTTGATATGACCCACATAAACAAAAGCTGGTCCTCAGTTTTTTAGAGCATAAAGGGATCCTGAGATCAAAAAGTTTGAGAAGCTGTCCTAGGGGAGGCAAGACACTTCTGAGTTTCTTCCCTCACAGATCTCAGGTCAAAATTGTGATTTCTTACTGAGCTGATCTCAGTGCTTAATGTCTAGTATATTGGGACTGCAGATAGAGTCAGAAAAGTAAATTAACAATTAATGGTTATTTCTGAAGTTATAATGTCTGATTTAAAAGGATGTTTCTTTGTTTTGTTTAGGCAATACTTATTGTCGTCACAGTTGCCTTTGTTCAGGTGAGTAGGTAGCCTATTTTGCCAACATGGAAATGATACTTTAGTTAATTGCTTAAAAAAATTAATATAGCTTATTGCAAAATGTCTAGTTATTGGGGGTGGTGATGTTAGTCAGAGCAATTTATTATTTTTTTTGAAATAATTTCAGAAACAAACAACTCTCTAGGGAAGTTTGTGAGATTACTTGACTGCTTTGATTTAGGTAGTAGCATGAAGGAAATCTAATTTTTTATTTGATGATATTAAAGATAACTGAAGTAGATGGTAATGGCATTGTAATAGAAATATCCAGCAATAGGTTTTAAAATTTTTTTCCAATTGAAAAATTGGGCCAGGGTTTAAATTCCTCATTCTTCCATAAGAAGGGATGTTCTGATCTGGGTGAAGCTCCCTATTCAGCATAGACATTAAAACATGTGAAAAGGAACCCCTTTAAAAAATGAGTATACATCCTAATCCCTTCCCGTTTTATACCCATCTCCTCTAATCCCCCTCTCATCTGGCAGCCATCAAAATGTTCTTTGTGTCCATGAGTTTATTTCCGTTTTGCTTGTTTATTTCGTGTTTTTAGATTCTGCATATAAGTGAAATTATATGGTATTTGTCTTTGAACATATCTCACTTAGTGTAATACCCTCCAAGTCCACCCATGTTGTCGCAAATAGCAAGACAGCATTATTTTTATGGCTGAGTAATATTCCATTATATTGGGTTTTCGGAAAAGTCATGACGCATTTTTGCAACGAAAAACATAGAAAAAATATGTCATGACTTTTCTGACAACCTACTATATATGTACCACATGTTCCATTCATCTATTGATGGACACTTAGATTGTTTCCATATCTTGGCTATTGTAAGTAATGCTGCAATGAACATAAAGGTGCATACGACTTTTCAAATTAATATTTTTTTGTTGTTTTTTTTCTTAAAGATTTTTATTGGGGAATTGGGGAAGGGGAATAGTGTTGGGGAATTGGAAAGCGAAACAGCCAAGTTGTTGTCCTTCGATCTTATCTTAGTTGTGGAGGGTGCAGCTAGCTCAGCTCCAAATCCAGTTGCCACCTGGCCGCACGTCGGCAGCTTGCGGCTTCTTAGCTCAAGGTGCCGAGTTCAATCTTAGTTGTGGGTGTGCATAGCCCACCATCCCATGCGGGAGTTGAACCCGAAACCTTGTTGTTAAGCGCACGTGCTCTCACCAGCTGAGCCATCCTGCCACTTTTTGGCAGCTTAGTGGCAGCTCAGCTCAGGTGAAGCTTCACTGGCCCATATGGGAATCGAACTGACGACCCTGTTGCTCGGAGCTCATGCTCTTAACCAACTTAGCCACTTGACTGGCCTTAAGTTAGTGTTTTTGATTTCTTCAGATAAATACCCAAAAGTGGGATTGCTGTGTTATAAGGTAGTAGTTCTATTTTTAATTTTTTGAGACACCTCCGTGCTATTTTCGATAGTGGCTGCACGAATTTACAATCCCACCGACAGTACACAAGGGTTCCCTTTTCTCCACATCCTCGCCAGCACTTGTTTGTCGATTTATTGATGATAGCCTTTCTGATAGGTGTGAGGTGATACCTCATTGTAGTTTTAATTTTTATTTATTTCTCTGATGATTAGTGATGTTGAGCATCTTTTCATATGTCTGTTGGCCATGTGCATGTCCTCTTTGACTAATGTCTACTCAGGTCCTCTGCTCAAGTTTTAATTGGATTGTTCGTTTTGGTTTTTTTTTGGTGTTAAGTTGTATGAATTCCTTATGTAGTTTAGATATTAACCCCTTATCAAATTATCAGCGAATATCCTCTCCTATTCAGTAGGTTGTCTTTTAATTTTGTTTATGGTTTCCAGTTATAAAAATATCACAGGGATGTAAAGTACAGTATAGAGAATATTGTCAATAATATTGTAATAACCATGTATGGCGTGAGATGGGTACTAGACTCACTGGGGGATCACTTCGTAAGTTATATAAATGTCTAATTACTATGCTGTACATGTGAAACTAAGATAATATTGTATGTCAAATGTAATTGGAAATTTTAAAAAATAATGTAAATAATGTGGAGATGTCAGGAGTTTTATTGACAAGTGTAGGCATAAATAAAAACATAGGCTTAGTTTTATGTTTATTTAAATATCTAATTTCTGCAGATTGTAGAAGAATGTTGGCACGTCTCATTTTATTAGCTAAAGTTCTAAAGCATGGTCAGTAAGAATAGAAGGATTTTTCTAGTTGAGAGAAAAATGTAATATCCTGAAGTTCATGTTTCGAATCATAAGAGTATATTTTAAGTCATTGTGGTTATTTTCACATCAATGATTTAAGTTATTCCTTGGGTATTTACTGTCATTATTTAAGCCTCCTATGGTAATATCTAATTTAGTAAGTTTTAGTTTTATAGAAACACCAGTTGGAATCAGATTATCTGCAGCAAGTTTGTGAGCTGCATCAGTAAACTTTCAGGGATCCTGTTTCTAGGGAATCCTCTTGCTTATTAGAGCAGACAAATGTTGCCCTAGGCAGGTGGAGCTAGTCAGTCTAGCAGAAGTCATTCCAGACTGGGCATCATTCAGGGCAGCTATTCATTAAGCCATGTGGATGTTATCACCCACTGGGCCAGTAACTGGAACCCTCTTATATCTTGAATAATGCTATAGCTATATGGAGTGACGTTCTTCAGAAGGATTCCTACAATAGTGTCACTGTGTATGGAAGACCTTAGGAGCTTGTTCTTTTGGTAAATAGAGAGCGACTACCTTAAAAAAACCCCATAAAACTGTGATTTTAACATCGTGCGGAATTTTACACAATGATAATGTGTTATTCACTTTAAATGCAGTGACTAAAACCATGTGCTAAGTATCTTTATGATAAGTTTATTTGATTGAATATGCAAGAAAGAATCAAAACATTTATGAAGAGCTCAGCTTCAGATATGTAGATCTGGTTTCTTGTACAGATCGGAGCCTTTTCCCCAAATGTGCTTATGAAATGAGCAAAATATTCTATAAACGACTTAAAAAGCCTCTTTAAAAATATCCTATTTAACTAATGTTAGTTGAAGTTATCGTAATGTATTATCAGAAAACTCTACCAAAAATCTGTCAGGGGCCTGCCAAGTGGCTCAGTTGGTTAAGAGTGTGAGCTCTGAGCAATAGGGTCGCGGTTCGATTCCCACATGGGCCAGTGAGCTGCGACCGAGCTGAACTGCCACTGAGCTGCCAAAAGGTGGCAGGATGGCTCTGCTGGTGAGAGCACGTGCTCCTAACAACAAGGTTTCGGGTTCGACTCCTGCATGGGATGGTGGACTACACCCACCCCAATTAAGATTGAACATGGCACCTTGAGCTGAGGAGCCGTGAGCTGCTGACGGGCGGCCAGATGGCTACTGGACTTGGAGCTGAGCTAGCTGCGCCCTCCACAGCTAAGATTAAAGGACAACAACTTGGCTGTTCCCCTTCCCCAGATCCCCAATAAAATTTAAAAAAAAAATCTATCAAATTCTTAATGCTTTATCATTATTTAGTATTTGTGTTTTTATCTGTATTTTAGGAGGAGAGTGCTTTTTATATTCTTTTTTATGTCTGCCTTTATTTTCTGTCTCTTAAATCTCATTCCCCATCTCATTATATACTCTCAGAGTCATAAAAATAGCTAATTGTTTTATATAGTCATATATTGATGTCACCTTACAATAAATTTAATAACTTTTAGGCATTCATTAGAGATGGCTGTCAGGTGTTTGGTGGTGTGTTATGTTAAATGGTCATTTTGATATGAAGATATCTTTGTAGTTGTAGGAAGTAAAGGCTAAGAAGTCTGAAGAGGGTGGTAAAGATTGTGTGTCGTTTATTACTAGGTCTAGGATTGGTGAGTGTTTTCTAGCCTTTTATGAAATTTTGGGGTAAAACTTTCAAATTCCTCAATATTCTTGGTATGGTTGGGGGAGAGTTATCTTATAATTTTAATGTTTATAGAGTTACCTTACTCTTACATTTGTTCCTCTTGCCTGAGTAAAGACTGATTTAGTTATAAGTTATTCTTAACACAACTTTTCATTTTCTATTTGAAGAAGTTTGTGATGGGTGTGAAATTTTGATTAGTGTTAACACTGCAGTCATTTCAAAACTCTCCCCAGCTTTCATTCCACTACTCCCTCTTCTTTTTAACCTTAGATCAGAAGATGGGTATGCTTAGTGCAGACATTAGACAAAACATAGCAGTGTTGTTGCATGAAGCAAGACTGCCTATGGAAATGTGTACTAAGTAGCATAGTGAGGTGAAGGATGTCTCTGATCCTCAGCTATGATTGTATGGATGGAAGAAGGCTGGAGCATAACAAACAGAGTTAGGGTTCCTGAGAATTTCCCCTTTTGCATAATTCAGGGTGATGGGAAAGGTGTCGATTAAGGCAGGGCCAGCCACATCCCACTCCTTGTTTAACATATGTTCTTTCCAAGCAGACTTATTCCATAAACCTTTGCAGTTAGCATGGACTAAAATCCTTAAATGTTGCTCGCAAGTAATCACCTTTGACTTCTTTGGTCGTTAAACACTAAAAGTAAAATTATCTTAATTGTGAGGCTCAGTGATCTTAACTTTTAATGACTGAAAATTATATATTCTTTTGTTATACCAATCAGTTTTTTTTTTCATTTTTGTATGAATAACTTGACCTTAGGTTTTCACACTGAATATTAAATTATAAAATTGGGAATATTGTCAGAATTATTTGGTCACTATTATTTAATAAGGGACAAGCTTTTATATATAGGAATATAAGCACAAGTAAAGGACAAGATAAGAATTGAGGGAAATTTTAAAATAATGATTGAGATCAGTATTAAATCTAACATGGAGTCTGTTCATAGGAACATACATATTTACATTTCTTTGTAAATGATTGTTTTAATTATGTTCTGCTTTTTTAAAAATAGGAATATCGTTCAGAAAAATCTCTAGAAGAACTGAATAAACTTATGCCTCCAGAATGCCATTGGTATGATCCTTGTTTTTGATATGGATTTCAACTCTTAAAAATAGAAATTGAAGGGGTTGCCGGGTGGCTCAGTTGGTTAGAGTGCGTGCTCTGAACAAAGTTGCCGGTTCGATTCCCACATGGGCCAGTGAGCTGTGCCCTCCGCAACTAGATTGAAGACAACGACTTGAGCTGAGCAGCTGGTGGGCGGCTGGATGACTCAGTTGGTTAGAGCGTGTGCTCTTAACAGCAGGGTTGCCAGCTTGATTCCCACTTGGGATGGTGGGCTGCTCCCCCCCTGCCCGCCCCCTCAACTAGAGTGAAAACGGTGACTGGACCTGTAGCTGAGCTGCGCCCTCCACAACTAGATTGAAGGACAGCGACTTGACTTGGAGCTGATGGGTCCTGTAAAAACACAGTTACCCAATTAAAAATAAATAAATAAATAGAAATTGAAGTGACTAGTGTAGTATACATTGTGGCCCCAGATTTGTCTAAACATAAGGTAGAGACCATGAATCTGACATGAGAAAAATTCATGCTCAATTCAGTGTAGCAAGTTCAAAGTTCTGACTTTGAGATTCTTGAGACATGCATTTGTTCCACCAGATTTTTTGTGTACAACTATGTGCTAAGCACTGTTGTAAGTACAGTGATGTACGAATAGACCTAGATGATTCCTTAAGTTGCTTCAGTTTTCACACACTATATTTGGACAAGTTGTCAGTTTTTTCAATGCTTTTTTGACATCTGAGCATCTTAATTACCTAGAGCTCAAAAAGAATACTATTTTTGGTTCTTATATTTGCCATATCTTCTTAGAAGTGGTAATAATACAATAATTTTTTCTCAGGTAAGCCCACTGGAAATCATTTCTTTAAATAAGTGCTGTGGCTTTGTTTTTCAGCTGTGGTTGTTTCTGTTTCATGTTACAGTGTGCGTGAAGGAAAATTGGAACATACACTTGCACGAGACTTGGTTCCAGGTGATACAGTTTGCCTTTCTGTTGGGGACAGAGTTCCTGCTGACTTACGCTTGTTTGAGGTAAGTTTGGTGTCTTAGTCTGTTCGGGCCGCTATAACAAAATTTCACAGACCAGGTTGCTTCTAAACAGAAATTTAGTTCTCTCAGTTCTGACGGCTGGGAGGTCCAAGATTGAGGTGCCAGCATGGTCGAATTCTGATGAGGGCCCTCTTCCTGTTTCATAGCTGGTGCCTTCTCACTGTGCCCTCACATGATGGAAGAGGGAGGGAACTCAGTGGGTTCTCTTCTATATGAACACTCATTTCATTCACAAGGGCTCCACCCTTATGGCCCAAGCACCTGAAAAGTCCCGGTTCCTAATACCATCATCTTTGCCATTAGGATTTCAACACATGAATGGGGGAAGGGGGCGCACAGATATTAGACAATAGCATTTGGTGAACTACTTGTGAGAAGTAAATAAACTTGGATGTAGATTAAAGGATAGACATTAGTAGTTCTAAAGACTAACAACACACAGTTGATTTGAACATTTTGTTTTCTAGGTTAGAAAGGGCCATACATTTTTTTTCTTAAAATAAATATTTTTCCTTAGAGTCTTTTGAGGTGTTTGTTTAGTGAATCAGCAGATCTTCATGGAACTGTGTGTTAGACATTGTGGCAAATACAAAGATGATGTGATAGAATTCTTGCATTCAGTGAGCAAACTGTTGGTGTACACGAATCACTCATCATAAAATAGAACTTGGTGAGTAAAAGAAGTACTAAGAATGCAGCATGAAAATTTAAGAGAAGAAAGCAGTTACTTCTGACTTGAGTAAAATCAGAGAATACCTCAGACAGCAGGGTTTTGGTGTTGATAATTAAAGGGTGGTACTGGACAGAGAAGATAATGAAGTAACAGTATTTATCACTGTGAAGTGTTCGGTATATAATACAGAGCTCGGGTAGAAAGTGTATGACGGAATCAGATTCAGGAGGGCCTTGGATATGAAGCTCCTCTTCAGATTTTATTGGTTAGGAATTAGCTTTGAAGGTCATGGGCAGCTAGCAAATGATATTACCCTTAATCTGGCAACAGTATGTAGACGAGTACCTCATAGCCCGTTAGCATGCCAGTATTATCATCTATTATTGGAATTAACAGACTGTTATCACCTATAGAGCTGTCAGTCTTTGAATACCTATTATGTCCCAAAGTATGAGTATTCTCACATAAAGGTTATGGAAAACCTGAAGAACTTTTTCAACTTCATTTAATCTTGAAATAAAGACTTTTTTTCCAAATACTTAAAATTTATCTATCCTTAGATATCAGATTGGTGAATTGGTGAATGGAAATAATTGATAACATAGCAAGTATTGGGAATGTTATTAATTTTACTTTCTTAAATTCTTTCTCTTCTTGGTAGGTCCTTTTATGTTTTATCTTTTTACTCATTTCTTCTCCCTCCTATCCTTAATATTTAGTTTATGACAAAACCTTGGATTGTTCTTCCTTAGGGATTTGATAGGCCTGTCACTTGATATAAATCATCTTCCTCTTCCTGCAAAGAACCCTAATTTGAATTCATGGAGTTTAAGTCATCATTTATTTTAGAGTGCTTCTCTTCCAATTCAGAAACAGACCTCCTCAGCGGGATTGTCAGAAGATGGTGTTTCCTGTTGTTTGAACAATTTAAACAGTATAATGACATAGAAACTTCAGAACGTCATTTGGGTTGGTAAAGTGTTTTAGGGTTTTTATGTAAATAAGAGTTAATTGTTCTGTGAACTAATTATCTCAAAAGTTCACTTGCAAATGAGACAAGACTTAGCAGAATATGGACTAGTACATATTTTATCCACTTAGCAAAATATATATTGAAGACTTACTATAAATTCAATAAGAGGAAATTTATTACCCTTTAAAGTTTGATGTGAAAATTATTAGAGGCATATATTTTATGGAGTAATTCGTTAGTTATTGTTTTCCCCTACTTGTTAACTTTTCAGACACTTCATCAGCATGTATTTTACTTGTTAATGCTATAGTTAGGTTGAGTTTTCCACTTTTACATGTGTAATTGAACATCTATTATTTCCCCCTGTCACTTTTCTGCCCTATTTGTTTTACCTACTCCGTGGTACCACAAGCAGGCTTTTGCAACCACTTTCACAGTAGATTGAGATAATTTTCCTAAAAGATCTGAGGAAATCTTGTTCTGCTTTTTTTTTTTTTTTTTTAGCTGAGCCATCCTGCTACCTGTTGGCAGCTCTGCGGCTGCTCAGCTCGGGCTGGACTCGAACTGCTGTTGCTCAGAGCTCAAACTCTTGAGTGAGCTCTTAACCAACTGAGCCACTCGGCCGGCCCTATCTTGTTCTGCTTTTAATTTAAATGTACTGACTTAGGACATTATAAGGCTGATAAAATTGATTTCTCTTCTGGACCCAGAGGCTCCTAGATTTTTGGAATTAAGTTGGCTTATTGGAACGTTGTTTGCTGAATTTGGCTGTGGTGATGTTTGGATGATTTTGTAAGGCTAGCTGGTCATTTGATGTTCCTGCATGAAATAAACTCATTAGAATTTAAAGGAAACAAATCTCTTTAGTTAGCCTTGGGATATTATTAATTTCTTACAAAGTACATGGATTTCATTTTTAAAAAAACAGGCCCCTGGACTTCTGCAATATTAGGACACTTTTTGTGAACTTGGCCGAGGCCAGGCTTGCCACTTGAACATTGTCATGCTGCAACCCTAAGGATTCCTGTCATAAATTTCAGCGGTTCAGATTTTGGCTGTAAGTCTTGCCTGGGCCTTTAGTAACATCTTGTCAGCATGTTTAGAGAATTGATTGCTGTACTACATTTATTTTATATTATCTGTTCTTAGGCTCTGTCTTAAGTCAGCTCAGGCTGCTGTAGTAAAATACCATAGACGGGGTGGCTTAAACACTTATTCCTTACTGTTTGGGGGCTGGGAAGTCCACAATCAGGGTCTGGCAGAATTTGGTTTATGGTGAGGGCTCTCTTCTTGGCTTGCAGTCTTGCTATGTCTTCACATAGCAGAGAGAGTGATTTTTTTTCTTCTTATAAAGCCACTAATCTCATTATGAGGGCCTCACTCACAGGACCTTGTCTAACCATAATTACCTCCCAAGGCTCCATCTTCAGTTACCATCACGTTGGAGATGAGGGCCTCAACTTGAATTATAGGAATTCAACATGAGTTCAGTTCATAGCAGGCTGAGACTGTCATTTGCAAATTCTTTCTAAAGAAGATCATTATTGATAACTTAAGGAATTCTGTATTTTGTTTTCTCGCTCAGTTTTTCATAGCCAAGGAATGAGCCAATATATGTTGGTGGCAATAACCTTACCAGCTTAGGAACCTAGAGTCACCGGTGGAGCTGGGAGAGTAAAACTTAGAGAAATTGAGCTATGAGCATGTTTTCCAGTTTTTTTCTAAGGGTTTTAATTTTAAGTTTTAATACTGGGTTGTTGGAAAAGTCATGATGCATTTTTGCAAAGAAAAACGTAGAAAAAATACGTCATGACTTTTCTGACAACCCAATAGTATTTGAGAAGAGGCGCCACTGGCCAATGAATTGGCGGAAGCCAGTGGATTGGTCAGACGATGACTTTAGATGAAGCAGTATTATAGGTTATGTACACCTGCATAACGGTACATTTTGCCTTTTTTGGAAACAGCATATTTTCTGTATTGTTCGAGGTAAAGGCTATATCAATATTTGAACAAAGAATTCTTTATAAGAGAAAACAATGTAAGAGTCAGAGGCAAAGAGGGTTTCTTTTGTCTCTTGAAAATATTTTACCTCTCAGCTATTACTTTCTAACTAAACCCAAAACATTGCCTGAAGTGTAGCAAATTTTCTTTCACTTGGTGTTCTGAATGATTAATTCCCTTGATCCTTTCTTTTGTGGCTCAGGTGCCTTGGCTTAGCCCATACCATTCTTTGAAACTGTCTTTAAGATCTCCACACTGGGTACAATTGCCTTCCTTTTTTTAATGTAATTTTTTATATGATTTTCTAAATTACCAAACTTCTTCTGAAGAACCACCACTTATGTGACTGAGAGCCAAGAATTAGCCATTTTTATGACACTAGGTTACCAAGCCATTTAAGTCTGGGCAGAAAGGTTACCTCTAGTAGGGATCAGGTTCTCCTGGGGCCAGCCTCAGAAGTTCAAACATAGAACAAGATAGCTGGCATTATATAGTGAGCCTCTTTACCTCACGAACCCATCTGCTCTGTTATAGGATAGTAGTTTGGCCCAGTGAGTAGTTTTCGGTGTCTTTAGGGTTGTTTTCTTTCCTGTTCCTTAGTTCCCAGGGCAAGTGAAAAATCAGAAAGAAAGAGTTGAACAAGCACAGATCTACTTAAAGTCCCGGTTCCTAATACCATCATCTTTGCCATTAGGATTTCAACACATGAATGGGGGAAGGGGGCGCACAGATATTAGACAATAGCATTTGGTGAACTACTTGTGAGAAGTAAATAAACTTGGATGTAGATTAAAGGATAGACATTAGTAGTTCTAAAGACTAACAACACACAGTTGATTTGAACATTTTGTTTTCTAGGTTAGAAAGGGCCATACATTTTTTTTCTTAAAATAAATATTTTTCCTTAGAGTCTTTTGAGGTGTTTGTTTAGTGAATCAGCAGATCTTCATGGAACTGTGTGTTAGACATTGTGGCAAATACAAAGATGATGTGATAGAATTCTTGCATTCAGTGAGCAAACTGTTGGTGTACACGAATCACTCATCATAAAATAGAACTTGGTGAGTAAAAGAAGTACTAAGAATGCAGCATGAAAATTTAAGAGAAGAAAGCAGTTACTTCTGACTTGAGTAAAATCAGAGAATACCTCAGACAGCAGGGTTTTGGTGTTGATAATTAAAGGGTGGTACTGGACAGAGAAGATAATGAAGTAACAGTATTTATCACTGTGAAGTGTTCGGTATATAATACAGAGCTCGGGTAGAAAGTGTATGACAGAATCAGATTCAGGAGGGCCTTGGATATGAAGCTCCTCTTCAGATTTTATTGGTTAGGAATTAGCTTTGAAGGTCATGGGCAGCTAGCAAATGATATTACCCTTAATCTGGCAACAGTATGTAGACGAGTACCTCATAGCCCGTTAGCATGCCAGTATTATCATCTATTATTGGAATTAACAGACTGTTATCACCTATAGAGCTGTCAGTCTTTGAATACCTATTATGTCCCAAAGTATGAGTATTCTCACATAAAGGTTATGGAAAACCTGAAGAACTTTTTCAACTTCATTTAATCTTGAAATAAAGACTTTTTTTCCAAATACTTAAAATTTATCTATCCTTAGATATCAGATTGGTGAATTGGTGAATGGAAATAATTGATAACATAGCAAGTATTGGGAATGTTATTAATTTTACTTTCTTAAATTCTTTCTCTTCTTGGTAGGTCCTTTTATGTTTTATCTTTTTACTCATTTCTTCTCCCTCCTATCCTTAATATTTAGTTTATGACAAAACCTTGGATTGTTCTTCCTTAGGGATTTGATAGGCCTGTCACTTGATATAAATCATCTTCCTCTTCCTGCAAAGAACCCTAATTTGAATTCATGGAGTTTAAGTCATCATTTATTTTAGAGTGCTTCTCTTCCAATTCAGAAACAGACCTCCTCAGCGGGATTGTCAGAAGATGGTGTTTCCTGTTGTTTGAACAATTTAAACAGTATAATGACATAGAAACTTCAGAACGTCATTTGGGTTGGTAAAGTGTTTTAGGGTTTTTATGTAAATAAGAGTTAATTGTTCTGTGAACTAATTATCTCAAAAGTTCACTTGCAAATGAGACAAGACTTAGCAGAATATGGACTAGTACATATTTTATCCACTTAGCAAAATATATATTGAAGACTTACTATAAATTCAATAAGAGGAAATTTATTACCCTTTAAAGTTTGATGTGAAAATTATTAGAGGCATATATTTTATGGAGTAATTCGTTAGTTATTGTTTTCCCCTACTTGTTAACTTTTCAGACACTTCATCAGCATGTATTTTACTTGTTAATGCTATAGTTAGGTTGAGTTTTCCACTTTTACATGTGTAATTGAACATCTATTATTTCCCCCTGTCACTTTTCTGCCCTATTTGTTTTACCTACTCCGTGGTACCACAAGCAGGCTTTTGCAACCACTTTCACAGTAGATTGAGATAATTTTCCTAAAAGATCTGAGGAAATCTTGTTCTGCTTTTTTTTTTTTTTTTTTAGCTGAGCCATCCTGCTACCTGTTGGCAGCTCTGCGGCTGCTCAGCTCGGGCTGGACTCGAACTGCTGTTGCTCAGAGCTNTACGCCGTTACTGGCGAATCACCGCAGCCCAGCTCCAGGTCGAGCTGTCGTTCAGCATCTTAGCTGTGGAGGGCAGTGTCACTGGCCCTCATACGTGGGGTCCGAACCGAGGTCCTCTGGTGTCCCAAGCCAGCTCTAAACCAATGTGCCACTCGGCCGGCCCTAAAAAGTTTTATTGAAGCAGTCTAATTCCAGTTTACACATTTAAAATGTACCATTTAGTGGTTGTCAGTATATAGAGTTGTGCAGCCATCACCACAGTCTAACTGTAGATCATTCTCATCATTCCCAAAAGAAAACCCTTACCTTTTAACAGTCACTGTATTCACTGACACTGCCCCACAGCCTGAAAGCTACTAATCTGCTCTGTCTGGATACATGTGCCTATTCTGGATATTTCATATTAATAGTATTAAACACTATGTAGTCTTTTGTGTCTTGCTTCTTTCAGTTAACTTAATGTTTTTAAGGTTCATTCGTGTTGTAGCATGTATAAGTACTTCATTGCTTTTTGTTGCCAAGTAGTATTCCATTATATGGATGTGTCATACGACTATAAATCCACTTACATTTAAAGTGATTACTGATAAGGAAGGACTTTCTTCTGTTATTTTGCTATTTGTTTTCTATATATGTTATATTTTTTATGTTCCCCAATTCCTTCAATCTCCCCTTTTTTGTGTTTGATTGATTTTTTTCTAAGTATGCTTTGATTACCTCATTTCTTTTTCCATATATTTTTTACTTATTTTCTTAGTGATTACTATGAGGATTACAGTTAATATTCCTAAATTTATAACAATGCAGTTTGAATTAATACCAACTTTATTTCAATAGCATACAAAAACTTTGTTCCTGTACAGCTCACTTTTTGCCACCTTCATGTTGTTACAAATTATATCTTTATACACTGTGTGCTTATTAACATAGATTTGTATTTTATATATTTATCTTTTAAATCAGGAAAAATGGAATTAAAAACTCAAAATAGAATAATACTGGCATTTATATTTACTTACATAGTTACCTTCACTAGAATTATTTATTTCTTCATATGGTTTTGAGTTCCTTTCTGCTCTTCTTTCATTTTAACTTAAAGGATTCTCTTTTAGAATTTCTTGTGGGGCACTTTTACTAGTGACAAATTCTCTTAGCTTTTGTTTAAATGGGAATGTCTTTCATTTTTTCTTCATATTTGAAAGATAGTTTTGCTGGATATAGAGTACTCTTTGATAGGTTTTTTTTCAGCACTTTAAATATGTCACTGTACTGGCCCTAGTCTTCATGGTTTTTGATAAAAAATGAGCTTCTAATCTTATTGAGGATCCCTTGTACATGATAAATTGCTTCACGTTTGCTGTTTTCAAGATTCTGTTTTCGTCTTTCAATAGTTTGATTATAATGTCTCTCAGTGTAGATGTCTTTGATTTACTCTATTTGGAGTTTATTGAGCCTCTTTGATGTATAGATTCATGTCTTTCATTAAATTTGGAAAGTTTCCATCTATTATCTCTTCACATATTCTTTCTTCCCATTTGTATTTTTCCCCCCTTCACCCCCGAGGACTCCCATATTGCTTATATTTGTACGTTCAGTGGTGTTCCACAGGTACCTTAGCTTCTGTTTATTTTTCTTTATTCTCTTTTTCTAAGTAGAGAGGTGACTGACTTAGTGGCATACAGTATATACCAAGCTTTTCTTTAGTGTGAGAACTTATTTGTAGCTGCCAATTGTTCTTATTAACTGTAATTATAAGCAGTCACTTTTTGCTTTTTAGGAAACCTCTGTGACTTTGACATTTACTTTCTCTCTGCCTAATATTTTATAGGAATAAGCCCGTGAATGTTTTTCAACCTTTATTCTGTAGGTGTTAAATATTCAGATTGTGGATTATATATGCATCTTGATTCTTATTTATATTCTGATTTTTAAACTGTGTTGTATCTTATTCACACCTCCATCAGGGTGCCTCAGGAAGAATGAAGAAAAGTTAAACAGTCAGTTTCCCTATTCAGTAACAGCTTTTCTGAAGACTTAATGTTTAAACTTTTGGCTAGAAGGCATGTAGCTGGCTGATTCTTTGATTTCATTTTATCCTATCTTTCTTTTTCTCATGAATTCAGTGGATAAATGACTAATATCTTTTCTTCTCAGATTAATTAATTTGTGACCTTGTTAAAATGTAATAGGTTGCCTAATTTATTAAATATTGCCCTTCTTAAAAATGATTTCCTTATTCCTTACTCCCGCAAAACTGCTTCCTGTGAAAACTCTTGTAGTCACCATTAAGAGAAAAGAACTTGTAACTTAGAAAATATTCTGGTTCAACAGACAGTTGAGATCTATGCAGTTTGCTACATTGCATGATTTAGACAAATTTCATTGATAATATATTCTTGATAATTTGAGTTTTATGAATTTATAATTTTACAGAAAAAAAGGTAAGGATCCAAAGTACCTTTTTCTTCCCCATCAATTTGTACACTAGACAAGACTGATTGCTCTTTTGCTAAAAATGATAGGCCTCTTTTCTGTAAAAAAAACCTGAATTGAACAAAAATTCTTACTCTCTTAAATGGTTGCTGCACTGCTAAGGCTGACACTGACGAGCTCATGCACCAGCAGAGCCAATAATGCCATGCTTTTCCTCTCTTTTTAAAAAGTCAGATTATTTTTATACTCCTTGTCCCTATAGACAACCACATAATGTTAGTATTTATCCATGTTTAAGATTCACATTTAAAGCAAAAAGTCTTCAATGGGAAAATATAAATTTCACCTTTCTCAGAGAAGGAGTTCTGTAGATGTATACAAGTTTTTGTTAGCTTTTAAATATTAGTGATTCTTTTCTAATTAAGGGCTCAGAAAATTATATGCAGTTCTGATTTTTGTAAAAGCATTAAAGAGGAGATAGCGAAATAAAATAAACTTTTTGTTGATTTCTGTAATTCACAAAAATATTTAATTTTTGAAATATATCTTTGCTTAATGTCTTCTCCTAGAAGTAGTTATAAAACTGGAGAGAAGAAATAATTTACAAATTGATCCTCTTTAAGAGGAACTGGAGTTAATTTGTTAACATTTGAGTTTCATCTCCATAGCTTACTCTATCAGGTGATATTGGGTGAGTAACTGAACCTTCAAAATGCCTGTAAAATAGGGGTGATAATAATAATAGTACTTGCCTTATTGCACTTGTTAGTAGCTAAGTAATTGTTAGATCACTTAGCATAGGTATGTAGCATAGTGCCTACCATATAGCAGCAATGAAATGCCAGCTGATTGTTTTCAGTATTAGCATCATCTTTTAAGAAAGACCTAATTTTTTTTTCTTTTTTTGGTAATAAATGTGTTGTGAGAAAGTAGACAGTTCTAAGATTAATTTGGAAAGAAAAGTCAAATAAATATATTCCATTAATAAACTTCCATTGCTTTTGGACATGGCAGCTGTTTTTTTTTAACCTGTAGTTGGGTTCATGTAATGAGCCCAAATTTACTTGGCTTGTCTTTGCATACATAATTATTTAAGACTGGAAGCCTTTTAAAGACTCAAGTACTGTTGACCTGTGTTTTAAGTATACTTTTTATAAGCCTGTGTTAATACCAAAATTCATCACATTTACATGGCACAAAACTTTCAGGAAATGCTAATACAGTTTGATCTCTTTGGAGTTATAGGATATAATTTATTTTCATTCTGAAAATTTTTAAATTTTATGACCTAATATAAACTCTTAAGTATATTTGCAAAGTTTTGTGTCTGCCTAGCACAAGAACACACCAAGCGATATTCCTGCCACCATGTTCTTTGTACTTTTTGCTCCCTGTGTCTAGTATCTTTTCTCCCTAGTTATGTCCCAGCCTTAGGGCCCCCAGGTGAATCAGAGCTTTGTCAAAGGGTCATCTACTTTTGAGAGATGTTTTCTTGTCTATCTAAAATGTCGCTTTCCACCCTATCATGCTGTTTTCTGCCACTACGAAGCATTATATTCTCTTGTTTGTTTATTTTTCAAATCACTTTTCCCATTAGAATAATAGATGAGGACAGGAACTTTGTTTTCTTTACTGCTAATTCTCACCCTATGTGATATACAGGGAGGGGTCTGGCACATTATAAACATTAATAAATATTTGTTAAGTGAATGAATCATTGCAATTGATCAAATTAAAACATAGTTTTGTTGCATAGATGGGGAGAAAGAATCCATGGACCAATTTTAAATAATTATTTCTATGAGATTTTTAAGCTATTTATGCTCATAAAAATGAAACATTTTATTTTTTATTTTTATTTTTATTTTTTTTTAAAGATTTTTTTATTGGGGAATTGGGGGGATGGGAACAGTGCTGGGGAATTGGGGGAAGGGGAACAGACAAGTTGCTGTCCTTTTGTTCTTCAGTCTATTTGTAGAGGACATTGCTTCACTGGCCCAAGTTGGCACCATCATTGCGCTCTTCCCGGG
Source organism: Hipposideros armiger (assembly GCF_001890085.2). NCBI lineage: Eukaryota > Metazoa > Chordata > Mammalia > Chiroptera > Hipposideridae > Hipposideros > Hipposideros armiger. The sequence continues at coordinate 514,447 of NW_017732168.1, forward strand.
TGAGGCAGATCAGTTGCCGGCTTCTGGACGGCCGCTCACTGTGGCTGCTTGGCTGCTCACGCTGGCTGCTGACTACACACGGTAGCCCATGGCAACCCACTGTCACAGGGGCTGCAGCCTACACCGTTGCCGGCGACTCACGGCAGCCCAGCTCCAGATTGAGCTGTTGTTCAGCATCTTAGCTGTGGAGGGCAGTGTCGCTGGCCCTCATATGTGGGATTCGAACCGGGGCCCTCTGGCATCCCAAGCAAGTTCTTAACCATCGCGCCACTCAGCCGGCCCCAAAAATGAAACATTTTAAAAAGACTAGATTAATTATCTTGCTCCACCATCCCCCCCCCCCACAAAAAAAAAGAAAAGTAGGATTTAAAGTTTAGAATACACTAATACCTTGGTTTGCAAGCATAATTCATTCTGGACACAAACTATTTGTATTGCAAGACATCGCTCGTTTACCAAGTTAAAATGTATTAGAAATGTTTGCTTGTCTTGCAGAACACCTGCAATCCAAGTTTTTACTGTACTTTGTATATAGTATGAATTATTGGTCAAGAGGCCTGATTGAGGACACCAGCTTAACTTACAGCAGTGAGACTGCACAGTTATTCAGTTGCTCTAGGTTCATTTCCTTATCGTTTTTCTTTTCTATGATCTAGCCCCGTGCCTGGTACATAGTTAAGGTAGTCAGTGAATGTTGGGTGAGGGAAATCATGAATTAGGTCCTAGTTTCCCAAAGAGTATCCTAAGGATCCTTGAATAAGAGCTTCTGGAATAAAATGGATCAAAGAAGTTTGGGAAACATTATTTCATTGATTCTCAAACTTGTTTGTGCATCAAAATCAGCTGGAGGGCTGGTAAGTATAGTCTGTTAGGTCTCCTTTCCCCATCTCCATGTTTGAGGTGGGCACTGAATTTCTAACAAGTTCTGAGGTGGTAAAGGTGATGCTTGTCCTGCTGGAACTGCACTTTTTTAACCCTGGCTCTATCTATGTTTCTGTTGAGGTGATTCTCCCTAGTGTATTGAGAGGTTTGAGAAGCATTGCCATAGGGCAAGCTGTTTTAACTTTTTCTAAAACTTACTTGACCATAGTACCCCTCCCTTGTATCTAGTATATGTGTATGACGTGTGATCAAACAATACAGGGAATGTTTAAATTTTAAAAAATTTATTACTGTAAAAGACACATTGCCTTTAATCCCCCTCAAAATACTCCCCCTCGCTTCAAACACACTTATCCCATCGTTCTTGCCACTTCCTAAAGCAGTTCTGGAAGTCCTCTTTTGTAAGTGGCTTTAGTTGCTCTGTTATGGCTGCTTTCATGTCTTGAATCATTTTGACTTTGGGGAAGAGCCAGAAGTCACACAGTGCCAGATCCAGTGAGTAAGGTGGATGAGAACATGCCGTAATGTTTTCATTTGACAGAAACTTCTTTGTATATACCAGAAGTGATGTGTGACATGGACCATTGTCATGATGAAGGATGATTTACAGCATACTTTAAAACATTCCTTCTTTTAGCCATGCCTCACATCCAAATGCACCGAACAAGTTGAAACTTGTCACACACTGTTACTAAGGTTCGATGTGCCACTTCCTGTATTGAAGATCCCTGCCTTTCCTTTGGATGGCACTAAGCAATAATAGCCTTCACGGTATTTTGTGATCACAACGGAAAGGCTCCGGGTCACACATCGTTTCTGCACGGCAATTTCTGTCAAATCAAAACATTATGGTATATCCTCATCCACCTTATTCACTGGATCTGGCTCCATGAAACTTCTGGCTCTTCCCCAAAGGCAAAATGTCCATGAAAGGTAAACATTTTGAATCGATTCAGGACATCGAGGCATCCACGACAGTGTAACGAGAGGCACTAATGAAAGAGGACTTCCAGAACTGTTTCAGAAAGTGGCAAGAACGATGGGATAAGTGTGTTTGAAGTGAGGGGGAGTATTTTGAGGGGGATTAATGGCAATGTGTCTTTTACTGTAATAAATTTCTTAAAATTTATTCACCGTATTTTGTGATCATACCTCATATATATGTGTGCACGTTGGCCTGTCTATTAATCATCTATCACATTATACACAATGACTTGAATCTGTTGTTCTGTGGCCCATACTTTTAGAAACAGAGGTAGGTCACATCTGTGGTGCTTTCCACATATGAAATATTGATTTTTAATTTTTTTTTTCCTTTTTGCATGCTTGGGTAGCTGAATACTTTGATGGTATTAGGAGTGAAACCCTCAGAATTGAACCCTGTTGCAGAGTTAAAAGATAATATATTCATGATCTGCATGGAAATGTTTATGTACATTTATTTATTTACTTATTTGAAATTATAACATATAAATTTTTTATTCTTGCTTAATGTACATTTGGGATAAATATAGGAATGTGTAGCAGGAAGAATTTCATGACAATTGAGCCCAAAATAATGAAATGATTTCTTTCTCAGTAACTTTTATACCCTTTATTCATACTTTCTTTCTATTATGGTTGGTTTTAGTCTGCCAAACACATTTTTGGAACTTTAGGTCATGGGAAAATTGGGAAATAATATTTTATCATGAGAGTTGAGTTTTCTCTAGATAAAGATTAAGCCTCAGCTAATATCTCCTTTTCCCTAGTTGTATTTTGAAATTGAGCCTAGTCTTGTCTCATGTTACAGCATTCTACTTTGCATGTCAGATTTGGTTGACTTAACTTCATTTTTAAGTATGGTTTCACCTACTATGCTCTTCTGTTTTAGAGTAATGGATACCATACGAGATTAGGATAATTAATAGGGATATTTGAGGAAGAAGTGATAATTACAAACTCTTTAGGTATTAATGTAGTAGAGAGAGTCTTCAAACTTGAATGGAATGGAATGCTTTGTGTTCCCCAAGGCTGTGGATCTTTCCATTGATGAGTCCAGCTTGACAGGAGAGACAACACCTTGTTCTAAGGTGACAGCTCCGCAGCCGGCTGCAACTAATGGAGATCTTGCATCAAGAAGTAACATTGCCTTCATGGGAACACTGGTCAGATGTGGCAAAGCAAAGGTAATTATTTTTCTTGTTTGAAGATAGCATTTCCTTTGTTTTCAACCATTTTATCAGTTCCTTTTTGCTGATTTTATGTGGATCTTTTCAAAATATGAGGCAAAGCCATGACAGAATTGAATCTAACTCTTGGCAGCTATTTGTGTGACTGAGGAGAGTCTGTGTCCCTGAGGCATAATATGGCTGTCCGTGGCCCTGCCACTTACCAGATAATGGATCCTTTAAAAGCAGAGTCCTCAGTACCTATTCTTTTTATTAGATAGAAATTGCTCATGGATATGTTCATTATTGGTTAAATAAAATTTTAATTGTTATGATACTGGCTATAATACTCTGACTACCTATCATTCACCTACCGATTGATTCCAAATATTTTGTTTTCCTGAATTCTAATATTTCACAAACATAAAAGGAAGGCATCATTCAATAGCATTTGAGGGGAAAAAAGAAACTACATTAAATGTCTCCATTGAGTATAAAATTGAAATTTTAGAAATATTAATATAAACAAAAAATTTGCTTCAGAATTGAGTTCAATAATAAGTTTAATGAAATGTTTGTTTTCAAGGTTTAAGGTGTAAAACCTATTGATCTGTTAATACCATCAAAAAGTAAATTTGCTAAAAGAACCTTCAGCATGTATGTCAGAAGGCTTTGAAAAAATGAATGAAGGGTTTGGTTTTTTTAGTTGAAAGAGGTGATTCCATCTGAATATAAATGTATTTTCCTCTTTTTCCCTTTAGGGTATTGTCATTGGAACAGGAGAAAATTCTGAATTTGGAGAGGTTTTTAAAATGATGCAAGCAGAAGAAGTGAGTACTTAGCTTATTAATGATGTTTTGGTTTCAATCCTGACATTCTCCATTATAAATGGAGGAAGAGAGAATATTGGTGGATTATTTTATGTACTATTGAAAATAATATTTTATTCAGAATCTCATTCAGTTAGTCTGTGCTTAAAAACATAATTGGAAATCCTGTATTTGGAAGGGCTTGGATTGGCATTGTTAATATTCTAAAACATTTTAATAAATGTTTATGGCATTTTTGTAGGATATAAAGGTTTGTTTATAGGATAAAAAGGGTTGTAGCCAATTATTTATAGGGCTAATTTTTTTGAAATGAGCTTTATCATATTACTTTTAAAGATTGCAAGTGTATTTGTGCCTCAGAACATGTGTTCTACCAAAACTCCCAAATTTACGTAATTCCAAGTAACAGGTAAAAAGATTGCTAAATAAAATGTGGAAGATATTCTTGTTTTAGCATTTTGAAGATTAGTTCTCTGATTTAAAATACTTTCCTATATATAAAATAGAGCTTGCAGTCTACAAATGTCATATCCTCCCCAAATCATCTGGATTTCTCAGTTAACCTGCCAAGACTCCAGTGTTCATGATACAGTGTAGAGACCGTTTCAAGAACCTTGGCAGTGAGGGGACTGTTAGAGTGAGGAGTTAGCAGATTAGGGAGCCAACAGGATAAAAAGACTTGGGTTACACGCATGTTTGTGGATACAGAAAGGAGAAAGATGGGAAAAGTGAGGGGCAGCTGATAGTAATGAAGTCCTGGAGAAGTTTATAGGAAGAACAAATTTTTCCTGAAAGAGGTATAGGAGCATGGATTTTTTCAGATAAACATTTTTAAAAGGCTAAGCCTAAGTTTCCTCAGTGAAGGGGGTAATATTTAGCTTAAAGGAGAGTTGTGAATGTGAAGCACCAGCATGGGTATGTCAAGCACTTAGCAGAGTCCTGGGTACCTAGTATAACTTATTAAATTTAGCCAATTGTGGTGACACACTTCTCCAATTTGTCAAGGCACCGAAAACCCCTTTGCAGAAGAGCATGGACCTCTTAGGAAAGCAACTTTCCTTTTATTCCTTTGGTATAATAGGTAAGAGAAGAGTGAGTATGTATATCTCATGTATTTACTTACAGTTTTGTGTTTCTTTTTGTTTTTTTCTTTTTTGAGTGGGAAGGGGAGTTTAGATACATACATAAATTTATTTAGTTAATTAACTAATTTTTAGCTTTATTACTGCTTTTTTAAAATTATAAATCTAACCCCTAGCTGTTGTTTTTTTCTACAAGATGAAACAGAACTCTGTTTAATTCCTATAATCAAAGAGCATTTCTGAAAACATGGTATTTGTCTTTCTAGTCTTAACAAAATGTGATAGTATTGTTTTATGGACTACTTTTCTTTTTTTGTTTTTCATGTCCATTCACAGATCTTAAACATCTTGTCATTAAATAGATGCTCACCTAAAACAAATTTAAAAGTTTTATAGTATTCCATACATTTATAGTACACATAGAGAGAGAGAGAGAGAGAGAGAGAGAGAGAGAGAGAGAGAGAGTGTGTGTGTTTGTGTGTGTGTGTGTGTGTCAGGGTCAGGCCTAGACATTTATGTAGGTTTTTTTGAGTTTTTTAGTTATGTAAATGATTCTTCAGTGCAAATATTTTATTGCAAATACTCCTCATTTTGTTAGGATAAATTCTTAAAAGTCAAATTATTGAGTCAAATAGTATCCGGTGTAATTTTTAAATTTTGGCATGTTTTTAAAGGCTTTTGTTTTATATTGCCAAATAATACCCTTCATCAACAGGGTTAAAGTAAGAATGTCCCTCTTCTACAACACTGCCAACTTTGTCATTAACTTAATAGGTGAATAAAAGACTTCTCATTACTTTATTTCACAATTTATTGTAAGAGTAACTGAACACTTCATCATAAGTGTGTTGGTCCATTTTTATGACCTGCCAATCTATTTCTTTTGTATTTCTTATGGCTAGAGTCTTAGATTGGTAATGGCTCTTTGTATAATTAGGTTATCTTTTGCTTAAGTTACAAGTATTTTTTCCACTAATTTTTGAATTACCTTTGAAGCATATATAATAAACTTGGTGGACAGGATGGAGATGTATGTAACTGAAATACCTTTTGTAAAGCTGATAATAAATAGAAGACCTGTGTATGTCCTATGCTACCTTCTTTTTTTTCCCATTGTATGAAAGTACCAATAATGTTTTCTTGTACTAGTATCTCTCAGGTACATATTATTGCTTTAAGGGATGGGTGGCAGCTATGGCAACAAAAGGTAAAGCTGTGTATATGTGTGCAGTGTGTATACACAGGATTAACTTTAAGCAGCATTAACTTTAATCTTCCTGCTTAATGGTATTTTGTAAATTCTTGTAATTGTGATCAATATACTTTCCCTTTAATATCAAGGAACTTTTAGGCTGCCCTCAGTTTGTTATTCTATCCCTTCTACACCTAGGTGATTTTATATAAAAGGGAAAAATAACTATTTGATTCTGTTCCAGGTATCATCATGTTGGTTGGCTGGTTACTAGGAAAAGATATCCTGGAAATGTTTACTATTAGTGTAAGGTAAGTTCTAATGGTTTGTTTATAAAATAATCCTGTTTTGCCTTTCATTTCTCTGATAGGCATTGCCTGTGTTTCATTATGGAGGTAATATATGAGCTCATAGGATATAAAATCACGCCTTAAATAGTTCAGAATTCATATATTAAAATGAAGTCTAGGAAAATGAAAACCAACATATATGGTAGTGGAGAAAACCCACACTAGATGTCTGATATTATCAAGCCAATGTTGCATTTTTATATATAAATAGACAATTAAGGATTGACAAACTGAGTACTAGTAGCATGAGAAAGACCACAATATAATCAATTTCAGTGGAAAACGAAAAATTCAAGAAATAGAAGAAAAATTAAAAATAAACAGCATTTGTGTTTTCAGAGAGTTGTGAAGAAACTGTATTCATGATAGACTATAGAAAAGGATCACAGAACAAAAAAAGAATTTTTAGAAATTAAAATTATGATTGCTGAAATTCCAATTCCAATTTAAGGGCTGTAATTTACAGTTGAAGAGGTCTCCCAAAAAGTAGAGTAAAAAGTCCAAAACAGAGAATGAGATAAAAGTGACAAAGCATAATTCAATAAATACCATATTTAACTAATAGGAGTTTCAAAGAGAGATAAGAAGAAAATATATAAGAAATGATAAATGAATAGTTTCTCAATCTGAAGCAAGACATGAATCTTTATACAGTAATACCTTGGTTTGTGAGCACAATTTGTTCCAGAAGAAACTGGAACAAATTGCAAGACATCGCTTATTTACCACGTTAAAATGTACTTTGTTTGAGAGCATAATTCGTTCTGGAAACAAACTACTCATATTGCAAAACAGCTCTCGTTTACTAAGTTAAAATGTATTAGAAATGTTTGCTTGTCTTGTGGAACACTCACAAACCAAGTTACTTGCAATCTGAGGTTTTACTGTACTTTGAAAGGATTCTCTAAATGCTGCCCAGGAGGAAAAAAACTCCAACTTAGGTACACCATTGTGAAACTAAAGCAAACAAATCAGGTCATCTACAAAGGAAGGATAATTAGATGGGTATCAGACTTCCCATTAGCAACTGCAATTTCCATCACAGGGTCTTTTTAGGCTCTACTAAACATTTCAACTCACGAGGCTTTCATAGGTCAAATCGGCAATTTTAGGTATCCCTCTTCTGAGAGAGCCCTTGCAGCAGGTTGTGCAGCAGTTCAGCTTAGGACAAGGAGATGAGATGATCTTGTGAGTGCAGGAGATACCCTAGGTAAAAAAAATGCCTCATATTCCACAGGAGCCATCATCTCTGGAAACATAGACTTATGTCTAGTTATGAGTCACTACACTCAAGAAACCCAAAGCTATGACCTCCTATAAGGTAATTATAATTTATAATTATAAACTGTCCATAGACAGTTTATCAGTCGGCAGATCCCATGATCATAAGCAGTGTTGCCTAGCAACGTAGTTGACATACTACCCTTATCAGGTCACTAGGGAACAGAGCTAGAGATTTAACCAATACAGAAGGGGAAAAGGATTTTATTAACCCTTCATCCACAGTAACATTGAAGTACATTACAAGACAATGGGGCAGTACAAGAGGATTTTAAGTCTACAAATCTGGACCTAGCTAAGTATCAATCCAGTTATTTATAAATAGATAGGCAGGCAATCAGAAAATTTATCCCTTACCTATCCTTGTATGAATTCCAGCAAAACAAGGGTGAGAGAAAGGAAGATGATGATGTGTGGGGTGTAAGAGTGGAGCTCACCAAGGCATCTAAGGAAAAGAAATCCTGGATGACAGCTCTGTAGTAGGTCTAAGAAGTAACAGTTCAAGAATTAGAACAAAAATTAATGGATTAAAACAAATTGAATGAATTACAAGGAATACGTAGGATGAAGAAGAAAAGCTTTTTGTGATATGGAGAAGGAGTATATTTTTTCCTCAAAGGGGCAAAAATACAGTTTGAAAATCTTGGCTTAAATCTGTATAAAAAAGCCTTGGGTTAAATAAAAATTAAATTTAAAATAGAGCATGAGTTTGAGATACTAACTGTTGGCATAGTATCTGTTGGACTCATTTTTAACTTTTGATTTTTTTTTTTTAGCAGTTCTTATTATTTGTGAAGTTGACAAATCAGTGATTTTAATTTCTACTTCAAGGTCTTCCAAAGCTCAAAACATTTTTAAAATTTTAATAGCATAAAACTCATTCTGTTTTGCAATTACCATATGTGTCCATAAATCTAACATGTGTTGTAGGATCTTTAGTGGCCTTAATTTTCCTGTCTTGAAACATTTTGCTATTTCTTTATCCTAGCAATTATTTTAACAGTTATTTCTATCTGTGCTAAAAATGAATAAAAACAGTGCGAAAGCAGAAGAATGATGAGATCGCTTATACGTTGATGTAATAATGAAGTAAATCATCACTATTGTATTATCCTTTAATTTTATTATGTTGCCCAAAGTATTACATCACATTTAAGAAAGTATAAAAGAAGTCTTGAGATACAATCTTTGTGGGGTTTTCTTTGCATTTATTAAACAAAGTTGAGAATTCAGAATTTTTAATTTTCCACCACAATGACAAAAAATAATTGGCAGAAGAATTTTCACAATTACTAGACAGAACAGAAGATGAATCCGAAGAGATAACCACTGTAGGATCTAAAATGATGAGGGTGAAATTGAATCACATAAGTGAAATCTCAACATTGTGAACCCTTGGATGGTGATACAAGCATGTGTCCTATTGTGTCTGGCTTCTTTCACTTAGCATAAGGTTTTCAAGGTTCATCCATGTTATAGCATGTGTCAGTACTTCATTCCCTTTCATGGCTGAATAATACTCCATTGTATAGATAGACCACAATATCTGATTCATCAGTTGTTGGACATTTGGGCTGTTTCCATCTTTTGGCTATTGTCAGTGGTGCTGCTGTGAACATTCATGTACAAGTTTTGTGTCAACGTCTATTATTGTCTATATAGATGAGGAAACTAAATTTAATTTACAGAGGTGGAGTAATAATAGCTCAGGGTCACACAGGTAAAAATTGGTGAAGCTACGGATACAAATCTACGCAATCTGATGTTAGAACTCATAGTCTATTGCTTACTCTGACAGCTAGTAGTTGTCCAGTAAATGTAAATCAACTTTCCTTTTCTTTTGAGGCCTTTTTTAGATGTTGACAATATTAATTTTGCGTTTTTATTAACTACTATTTTAAGTAACAGACAATTGAAATTATAGCTGTGGTTGCTGTTTTACTTAAACTTCAATACTGTGTATATATTGGTTACAGTCTGGCTGTAGCAGCAATTCCTGAAGGTCTTCCCATTGTGGTCACAGTGACTCTAGCCCTTGGTGTTATGAGAATGGTGAAGAAAAGGGCCATTGTGAAAAAACTGCCTATTGTTGAAACTCTGGGTAAGTCTGTGGTAAGAGCATACTTATGCAATGATGTGTTAGTTTACATCAACAGTGAATTATCTTTGGGTTTTATAATTTTTGTCATAGAGGCTTGCGGCAATGTTGAGTATGGTTTTAACAACCAAAAAAGTAACTAAAAATACATATCACTCAGGACTGGATTTTTAGAGAAATCTTTCTGCGTTATGGAATGCTGTAATTATTAAATTGTGTTTTAAAAAATCCATATAACAAATGAAACCTTGGAGTAAAATTAATAGAACTTTTCTTTTTACATCTCAAGAAAGATAATTGATAATTATAGATATTAAAATGTTATACTTGAATTTGCTGATAAGAACAGTAAGTATACAATAGTTACATATTGCTGTAACATAACTTTATATGCAGTATGAAAATTGTGATAACTTTATGCTATGAAACTTCTTTTAAGTTTAAACTTAAATTTAGGAATCCAGAATTTTTAAATTTAATTTCTAGTTTTCATTTTATTATTGAGAAGGAAAAATACCTTAAAATACTGATTGAATAAATTATATGGGTTTATATTTAGGTACCCTCGAGACTCTAGAAAATGTATTATATAAAATTATTATATAAAGCTAATACTGAGTAGCTTTGTAGAAACTCAACGGTAAATAAGGAAAAGTCAACATTTATCAGTATCTAATTTTTAACTTTAGTTTCAGAAACTGTGTTGAAGCAAACATGATGAGAATAAATAGTCTAAAATTATCAGTGAGCTTAACTTGTACAAAATTCACAGTGTTTGATTTGTATTCATTGTGACCTTTTATTTCTCCTTGACTTTTGGTGACATGTAATGTTTTATTCTTTAGGCTGCTGTAATGTGATTTGTTCAGATAAAACTGGAACATTGACGAAGAATGAAATGACTGTTACTCACATATTTAGTTCAGATGGTCTGCATGCTGAGGTACTCTATAGATTTATTTTTTATGACAGTGTTCCTTTGTTAAGAAACTGGGTGTTTAACATTCTTAATTGTTCTAGTGTATCATTAGTGCATGTGATTCCACCAAGTCTTGATCTCACTCCACTTGTACACTCCAGTTGTACAGTCCAGAAACTTTGAATTCTCTTTGACACCTCTCTTTTAATCACCCCATGCTCATTCATTACCAAACTCCTGATGCCCTTGCTCTATGTGCAGCTTGAAGGATATTTTAGAACCAAATTTTGAGCATGTCACTCTGTAAATTAAGATTCTTCATTGGCCTCTCAAGGCCCTGTGTGTTCTGTCCATTATTTCCTCTTTCAGCCTTAAATTCTCCCCTTTGCTCACTGGCTTTATAGTTCTTTCAGTGTGAGAAAGGTTCTACTTCAGGAGCTTTGCTGCTGTTCTCACTGTTGAGGACAGTCTAATGCCTCTTCATCCTTTGCACCTCACTTCTTCAGGTTTGCTAACCACCCAGAACTGGCCCTATTTTATATGCTTTATAAAACTCCATACCTCTCAGCCATTAGTCCAGGTAAAATTTCCTGTACCTCTTCCCATTGTACTATAAGTTATAATAATGCAAGAACTATGTTGCCTAGCACAGGGTCTAACTCACAATAGTAAATACTTGTTGAGAGAATAAGTGAATAAATAATAATTACTTTATTTTAAAAGTTATATATTGGCAGTCTTTTAAAAGCATGCCAGTGTATGTGCTTTGGTTAATTTTGAAGCTGGGTGAACACAAGTTTCAGTCTTACCTACTCTTGGCAGGATTTCTGGCTGGAATGTTTATTAACACTATTTATGGTGGGTACAGTGTTTCAAAATATTTTATAGCCAATTAACTGAGCAAAGTAAGCATCAGACAAATTGACAGATGATGCACCTAGGTTTATTTAATTCTATTTTACATAGGCCTTAAAATGAGACTATTGATATTTAGGGTCTTATATTTGGTCAAGGCTACCCAATGATAAGTTATTGAATGTGCCTTTTCTAGATGACTCAGAAGGGTCATTGGGGTTACATGTATTTACATGGTCCAGAAATGGAAGATACAGGATATAAGTTTCTCTTTTGTTTTAAGCCCATAATTTTATATGTCAAGCATTAACTATTTGTTAATTTCTCTCTAAACTGTCCTATTTTTATTGTGAAATTTAATCTTTGTTTGGCTTGGTTTGTTCTAGCCATAAGGAATCAGTATATGGCTTGTTTCTGCCTCTGATTTTTAAAACTGGTGTGTAATGCTATGTTCAAGTTGTAAGTGCCATGGTAAATCACTTTATGTCTCTGAGCCTGCATACTTGTAAAAAGAGTTCTGCAGACAGGTTTGTCATGAATAGTAGATGTGGTAATGGATTTGAATTTTTTGCAAATTGTAGTATGTTATGTAAAATGTAATATTACATAAATTTAAGCTCACTTATGCATAGAGATTTTCATCGTTTATATGTATTTTTAATATTGTAAATAGAAACTGAGATATTAATTATATTAACAATTATATTGTTTCTACTTATTATCTGTACATTATTATAATTATTAATGTAATTATTAGTATAATTAACTAGGTTTATCATTGTGAAAATTACAATCTATATTCCTTTATTAAATGTTCTTTTACACAAATTTAGATGCCTTTTTAGGTATATGCGCTAACAGTGTTATGATGTATAAAATAAAATGAACACAACTCATCATAGTTTTTGGTTTTCCTAAGTATGGTCAATGTCTACTGGTTGTATTATTGACCCCACTTTATATTCCTTAGGTTACTGGAGTTGGCTACAATCCATTTGGGGAAGTAATTGTTGATGGTGATATTGTTCATGGATTCTATAACCCAGCTGTTAGCAGGATTGTTGAGGTAAGTACTTTATTCTCTGGAAAGGTGACTTGCTTCATAATGACTTATGACATAGTGATGGGTTCATAGTTTCTGTGTATTTCTCTTAGGCGGGCTGTGTATGCAATGATGCTGTAATTAGAAACAATACTCTAATGGGGAAGCCAACAGAGGGAGCCTTAATTGCTCTTGCAATGAAGGTATGTGCCTAATCTCTTTTTCAACATACAAGACATCACCCTTACCAGAGAACACAAGGCCATCAATTTCAGTATTAACTGGTCTTTGGTATAAAGTGAAAAAGAATCACACTATTGGTTATTTTTACTGCCTTTTGGGAACCAGTTTCAGTCTTCCTGGAAATACAAAGCATAGAGCTTTTTCAGTATAACTTTATCTCTTATATGCAAGATAGAAATTAATTGACCAGTGATGGATTTCTACTTATGAGGAAATATTTCTGTCTTCCATAATATTTAGAGTTTTGTGTGAAAAGCTTTATAAATGTGTGTAATTGCTGATAAATACTAACTTTCAAATGAGTAAAAGGCAACATTATTTAGTATTTCTTCGTGAAGATGTTATGGACATCATGAGAAATCAGCTTTTCTTTTTTCCAGTCTTCTCTTTCTCTCCATTATCCATTTTTTAAAAATGAGTCTAGTTAGAATTTGTGTTAGGAGATGGGGTGCTGTTCTCAGTGATCCTTTCATCTGTTTCAGTTGATCTCCTAAGTCCCACATTTGGTTAAATGAGAAACCTAAAGACCAACCTGTTACTCCTAAACAAAAATAAAATTCCTACTTTTTTAAAAAGATTTTTATTGGGGAATTGGGGGATGGGAACAGCGCTGAATCGGGGGAAGGGGAACAGACAAGTTGCTGTTCTTTTGTTCTTCAGTCTAGTTGTGGAGGATGTTGCTTCACTGGCCCAAGTTGGCACCATCATTGTACTCTTCCCGGGCGAGGCAGATCAGTCGCCGGCGTCTGGACGGCCGCTCACAGCGGTTGCTGGCTACCCACGGTAGCCCATGGCAACCCACTGCAGCAGGGGCTGCAGCCTACGCCTTCGCCAGTGACCCAGGGCAGCCCAGCTCCAGGTTGAGCTGTTGTTCAGCATCTTAGCTGTGGATGGCAGTGTCACTGGCCTTCGTATGTGGGATCCGAACCGGGGCCCTTTGGTGTCCCAAGCCAGCTCTTAACCAACGCACCACTCAGCCGGCCCTAAAATTCCTACTTTTAAGAGCAGTCTTAAAAATTTTTGAGACTTGTGTGAAACAGGATATGCCTCTAAATGTGGTCCAATTGAGATCCAATATAAAAATGTAGGTTATTATAATATATTTAATTTAAGAAAATAAAATTGATATTTTTAGAATTTGTTTCTTTAACAGAGAGTAACATTTATCATTTGTTCTTATAAATAAAATAGCATAGTATAGCTTTTTAAAACATATTCAAAAGTTGAATTTTTTAACAGTTATTTACTGTGTTATACTTAGCTTTGCCTGTTTGTGAGATAAAGAATGTGAAAACACTTCCTTATGGGGGGGGACCTCACATTTTAGGTAGGAAGTTAACACTGATATGCTTGGAACAAATAAAAGGAAGACCAAGATAGTAGACAGTTACATCCTAACTGTCTATTGCTTCCAGTTGAGCCACATGTAAAAACAGTGCAAAATCAGACTTGGGATCTGGGCTTTGAAAGATAGGAAGGGTTTAGGTAGTAGGTAAGCTAGGAAAAGAGCAAGAGTAAAAACAAAGAGGAATAAATAGCATAGAATGGATTGTGGCTTTTGAATAAGTTAACCTGGATGAAATGAAAGGAGTTTGAATAACCCAGAGGATTTTTAAATAGGCCACATGATGGATTTCTGGAGGAGCTTTGAAAGCCAGGAAGAAGCGTCTCAACATGTTTCAAAAGACAATAAAAAGTCAACCAAAAGCAATAAACTAGGTTTTTGAGTAGTTTATTAAAAATATTTTTGAATATTTGGAGGAAAATGTGGAAGACATTGGGAAGAGAACAGCTGCTTGACAGTAGTAGTAGTCATAATATCAAGTGGAGGGTGTTAAGGGAGTGGGATAGTAGCATCAAGCAAAATAGAGTTGAATACCTAAGGAGTGAGAAATTGAATATGAAATGTCTATTGATTATAAATGTTTATTGCTGATTGTTGGTTGGGTACCTTTATTTATTTGTATCCTGCTTCCTTCCAGAATTTGAGTCAGTAGAAATTTTAATATAGTCAGTGTTGAAGATTTGGTCTACATGTAGTCCAGAAAGCATGCCTGAGACTTTATCTACATACCCAGGCTTTCATGTTGAACATAATTGCTGCTGTTCAGAAAAGTATGATATATATATATATATACAATATATAGATATATAGATATATATATTATATATATATCAATATATATATATATCAATGTATATATTATATATATATATAAAATTATGTAATATATATCATATTTATGTATATATATAGTACTGCTGTTCTGTCACCATTATTTGAAAAATAATCCAAGTATCTCTAGCCAACCCAGCTACAAGTTAAAAGGAAAATAGTCACGTGTTGGTGAGAGTTAACTTTGTTTTTGTGCCATATAGATGGGTCTTGATGGACTTCAACAGGACTATATTCGAAAAGCTGAATATCCTTTTAGCTCTGAGCAAAAGTGGATGGCTGTTAAGTGTGTTCACCGAACACAGCAGGTATCCTTTCATTTAAAGAATACTGTTATATTTTGTTTAACATACATAGATGACTATTTTTCATTTACTGTCCACTTTTAGATTTCAACAAAGCAAAGCCTAACAAAGACCTGTTGCTTTAGACTATGTATAATTCACAGTATATCTATCCCTTGTTATTCTCACGTTCTCTTTGAATTCATGCATAAATATACCCAGTTTTGCTATGTGAACAAACAACTGAAATGAGTTGGAGCCTAGTGTCAGCCTTCTAAAGCTTGTGACATTAGATACTTTCAGCACATCTGTGTTCTTTCACTAAAGGAATGTCTTGTCTTCAGAACAACTAAACCACATTATTTTATGGAAAAGTAGTTACCAAATGTATATAAATCATATTAGTTAATCCAGTTTACAAACTGACAAAATGTCCATGCACTTATATTTCAAACTACTACCTTGTTCCTGTGTATTTTAGAAATTTTTACACAGTGTAGTAAGAGTTCTTAGTTATCTACAATGTAGTCATATCACTCATAGTTGCTGTATACCAGCTTGATGCTTAAACTTACTTTGCCCTTAAAGATATATATTTGTTATTTTTATATTTTATGATTAATAATTTCAAAAATTGCATTTGATTAAGGTAATTTTTAGCTGATATCCCTTGATCCTATAAGTTATATAGCAAGAATATATATATATGAGTTTATTTGGAAGGTCTCTTTCTTTACTTCTTATATACTTTCAAACAGTACTTCAAGATAACGTGTCTCATGTAAAGTTTAACGATTTGACTTTAGCAGTTTTGAATCCAACCTCATCAGAGTTGTATATTGGAAGTTGTACATTGAATCTTCTTGGTTGTGGAAATGGGGGATAGGGAGTGGCAGGATATAAATTTGGAAAGATTTGTGTGATTTTTCTCCCCATATGCTGACCTGAAGGCTTTCTCTTATAAAATAAAACCAACCAGTGGAACTAACAAAACCCAGACCCACTGACTTGGCTCAGGATCTAGATGAGGTCAGCCTGGCATAGATATGGTAAAGTTAAGTTACCAATTTAAAAACAACCTCAGTGGCTCAAATAGTTTGTCATTAGAGGACTTTTCATTTGAACATAGCAATATACATTTATTCTCTCCCTGGAACCTGCCAAAACAATGACCAATGAATAAAAGATATAAACTAAAAAAAAGAAAGTATGGGAAAGACTCAGGGTGACAGGGTGATCAGGTATCTTCAAAGGTGGAGACCGAGGTCAAAGGCTAAAAACAGGAGATTAGTTTGAAATTCTGAGTAAGGAACCAATTTAACTCCCCCAAGTACCTTTTCTGATTTTTGAGGCCATAGCCCTTTACCCCTGTAGAATATCAGAAATTTCATCTTGGGGACAAGACTGGAGGGCAGAATGAAATTGGCTTAAGACTGAAAACAGAGTGCTTAAGGGCAAGTCATTGTCCTGAAGGGTAAGCCTCTAGGCCCAAACTCCACTTTCTTAGAATGCCTGCAGGCAGGTATCTCCCTACCCTCATTCTAAATCAGAAGACTGAGAGTTTTAGAGAAGCTGACTGGCCCCAGGGGGATTCCACAGTAGAGTATTCCTAACTAAGCTCTTTGTTCATTGGTAGAGCTTACCTACTCCTGGGCTTCATCTCCAGTCTATACCCATAGGTTGATAAGCTCTGCCATTCAATGCCCCTAGAGCTTCTAGACCTTTAATTGCTTCAGTCTTGAATATAAATGGACAATCAGGGATTGCTAGATATTTGGGGAATGTCTTCAGTGTTAAAGACACAGACCAAACAAACAGAGAAAGGGGTCTCAGAGAAACAAAGATACGCTGGATACTGAAGAAAATCTTCAAAGACCATAAAAAAATGACAACAAAATAAATAGAACGTTTATTTATAGATAGAACTTAGAATAAATAGAACTTAAATAAAGTCAAGGAATCTATAAGTAGAACAAGTCTATATGGGCCATATAAAAGATAAGGTATGAAAATCAGAAAATAAATACAGGAGATACAAAATTCACCTAATAGTGGCAGGAAGAGAGAACAGAAAATGGGAAGATTTTATCAAATAACACCAGAAAATTTTCCAGAAGAAGGACTTCAACTTGTAGAATAAAATTGCCCGTCAGCTGCTCAGCATGAGTATGTTAACGAGAGGTAGGGGGAGTATATTGTTCATACATGCAGACCCTGGAAAAGGTCCTGGGACTGAAAATCTTCCTCCACAAGTGGAGGGCCCAGAAAGACTGAAGAAAGAGGCTGGCCACTGCAGCCTGGTAATGAATGGAGTTTGTTAGAGGAAACTTACATATGAGGCATGTCTTGGGTGGCTGGAAGATGAAATGGATCCCAGCATTGCTTGGCAGGCTCCCAAGAATTATATAGGGCAGAAGAGGGGCTAGGCATGGGTACTAATACGTGAAAACTACCAGGTACGGGAAGTTACTTTGCATGCTTGACCAGGCCAGGATAAACGGCCTGTGCCAGGAACCAGCACGTAGTGGGGGGCAAAGGACAGGGTCTGGTTAATGACAGAACGAATATAGATTATGAGCAGTCAGTCTCTTAAGGGGGGTTTTTCGGGAAGCAGTCTCACCCTTGTGGCACACGTCCAGCTCATGGGTCAGGTAGCGGTCACATCTTGGAACAATCTCTCCTCAGGGGTAAACGTGAGGCTAATAATCAAGAAATTGGAGGATACTTAGGGAGAATTCTAAAAGCTTCCAGAGGTTTTAGGGTGGAAGGGAGGGCGAAGGGGAGATCATATACAAAGATTTAGGAATTAAAATACCTTCTTTGGACTTTTCAAATGCAGCACTGGACACTGGAGGCTGGAAGATAATAGAGGAAAGCCTTCCGATTCAGAAGAGAGTTATTCCCAGCTGTACTTACAAATGTGGGGATGGAATTACAATATTTTCAGACATTGCAAGTCTCAAAATGTTTATTCCACACATCTTTTCTTAGAAAGATACTGGTGAATATGTTATTCCATGATAAGACAATAAACTAAGGAAAAGGAAGACATAGCACACTGTGAGTTTTAACCAGGAGAGGGATGAAGAACCACCAGGATAAAGGAGAAAGGAAATGACAAGATCCCAGTGGTGCAGCAGGCCTAGAAATCAGGCAACTCAAATTAGAAAAGGAAAGGAGAACAAGGCTCCAGGAGGGGGTCTTCAGTAATAATATGGGAGTAGTAACTTACCTGCTCATTTGATCATCTGAAAAATATCATTGAGACAGACTTTATATTACATGAAAGAGTTCTGGAATAATTAGTAATAGGTATAAAGAAAACTAAGCAGATAAAAAACAGGGGCAGTTATTAACTTTATAAAAGATAAAACTTGAACAGGAAAATAAATACATTTGATTTATATAGGCCATGGAAACAGCATCATGCCTTCTTGCTATCTTCCTACCCCCTAATATTACTCCCTAATATCTGCTCACTAGTTACTTGGGGACTCAGGCAAATGGAAGCTTTGTCTCACTGTGAGCACACAGTGTCATAACAGGGGCAGAGGAAGAGCACATTAAGCACTGGTGCCTAAATTTCCATTTGGAAGAGACACAAGTACTGCTCATATTCATTGGCCAAAGCCCGTCACACCTGACTTCAGAGTGTGAGAGGGGAAGGAAATACATTCGTATCATGTGCCTGCAAGGAGAAGTGGGATGTGTATGAACTGTTCTAGTGACTACTACTAGTGACCAGGTTGTGCCTTAACTATATTATAACAGCGTGGAGAGGAGGAATACATAGTGGGGGTCGCCAGACTATCACCTGTCACAATAGACATGTATAAAATGATGAGTGAAAAAGGAGCAGTACAAACATACCAGGGTGCCAAAAAAATGTATATACGTGACTTGTACTCTTTTGTTATCGGTATATATTGAGTATTACAATTTTAATACAGTTTTTTTTTGCTTTCTTAAAATGTGTATACTTTTTTTGGCACCCTCTGTATTTAAAAACAAGGAGATGAATACAAAGGAAAACATTAAATTGATTTGCCCTTTTGGAGTGGAATTAGAGGTGAGAAGTTTTGGGCAGGGTACTGCAGGTTTTCATTGTAAGCTTTTGTGTATTACTTTACTGTGATGAAAAAATAGAAGAAAAAAGTCCGATAACACCCATAATGATAAGATGGTTATGAGACTAAATGGGATCACATATATACATATAATAGCAGCCAACAGAAGAAAGCCTGATCCATTGCTTGTGGGCTGATGTTAGATCTTTTCTTTTCCTGTTAAGTTGTGAGTCTCTCCGCAAATCTCCCCAAATTAGGAGTGCCTAATCTGGGCTTTAATGTAGCACTGCCTTCAATATATGGAGGTGAGGGTGGGGAGTAGTGGATGCGGTTTTCTTTATAGGATGCAGAAAGTTCTCACATATCAACTTCATCGTCAAAGTTCAAGTACCACTGAAAGCCTTAGGCTTGAGTAACTCCCTTGGGATTGTGAGAAATGAATGCCACTTGTGCTTGGATTCCAATGACGGATATGTACAAGTTGAAATAAGTTGAAATTAATTTGAATTGATTTGGTATTTTTTTCTTCTTAGGACAGACCAGAGATTTGTTTTATGAAGGGTGCTTATGAACAGGTGATTAAGTATTGTACTACATACCACAGCAAAGGGCAGACCTTGGCACTCACCCAGCAGCAGAGAGATCTGTACCAACAAGAGAAGGCGCGGATGGGCTCAGCAGGGCTCAGAGGTAAGGTGGTTTCAGCATAGCTCCCTAGGGTGGACAGGTAATGCCTCCTGTTAATTGTAGATGAATTCATACTTCCTATCTGAGCTGTCCAGCTCTATTCCAGGCTGTGTAGAACCCTGCCATTTGTAGTGTTATGTGTTAGTTGGCTAATTGGCCCCCAAAACATGAAAATCATGAATGTAGCAAAATATGAACTCTATAGTTCTTACAAACCTGCAATGGTCTCTGAATAGGTGATAGTAATTATATTTCTGACTAGTTTATTTTGTAAAAAGGGAGATGGATGGAGGTAAAGTGATATTACTCCTTCCTTATTTTATCACATTGACTGTCTTATTTAATAGATCTAAACTAGTCCCCTAAATATTGAAGTCTTAAAGCCTCTAATTTGTCCTTTATACTAAGGTGATTGCTTACTCGTTCCTCCTCTGGTGACTTCTTCCCTTGGCATTCACCAGAGAGGTAAAGAAGTACCCAGGTTCTGCTTATGGATGTGCTGTTCACTAAACATGATGCGGTGAGAGGGTCTGCTGTGCACACACACGTCAGGCCACTTCTCCTAGGGACATCACGTGTAGGATTGAAGAGGCAAGGGTTAGGGCCAGACCTGGTTTTTACCTTCTGGATAGTCATCTGGCTTATGGGTAACACATGCACACACACTTTACATAGTCTCTCTCAAGGAAACTGGAAGAGTTGGCTTCTTTAATTTTGTTTTTACAAAGCAAAAGTCAAGCACTGCAATTCCTGGGAGTAGGAAACAAATTATGTTAATTTTCTTACTCATGGTTCACTTAAGCAAGGGCTTTTTGTGGGTATTAATCATTTGTGTAGATTTATAGGACTTCCTCATTTACAGGTTTAGAAAGGTATTTTTGTGGCTTTATTTGAGGGCAAGGTTTTGTTCTTAGCAGCTCACAGTAAGAGGGTTTCAAAGTTGGCTTGGATTTAGAAACCCTGAAGTCTTAAAGGTCTGATATGTGCTCCTTGTTTTCCTCGTGTTTTGGAGCATAAGTTTCACATTTTTAAAATTCTGACTAACTCTTTTTATCTGGAGGACTGTGGAGGATTGCACATGAGTGGTTTGGTGTTGTAACATTGTGAAATAGACCAAAATTGGTAGAGGAGAAAAATTTTGGTTGCGTAGGGCTTTGGGAAATATTCCGGCCATTTGGCTCTTGCTTCTTGTTTTTTCTGCTTCCTTTCTTGTGTACCATTTTCTTCCTCCCTGTGAAATTACCATAATGAAGAACAGAAAGATTTTAAATTTAACTTGTACTGATGTTGCATCTTATAAAACTTGTTTCTTAAAATACATATGGTTCTTAATTTTGAACTTAGAATATGGTTTTGTGTTTTTCTGAGGTAACTGAAGAATGTTTTATTAATTTCAGAACAGATTTAAAAATTTTTTTTACATTCAGTATTATTTTATATTAGTTTGAGGTGTACAGCATAGTGGTTAGACATTTATATAATTTATGCAGTGATCCCGCCTATTAGTCTAGTACCTACCTGACACTATACATAGTTGTTGGAACATTACTGACTATATTCTCTATGCTGTACTTTACATCCCTGTGACTATTTTGTAACTACCAATTTGTATTTCTCAATCTCTTCATCTTTTTCACCCAGGTTCCCAACCCACTTCCTCCATGGCAACCTTCAGTTTGTTCTCTGTATCTATGAGTCTGTTTCTGTTTTGTTTGTTCATTTATTTTGTTGTTTAGATTCCACATGGAAATGAGATCATGTGGTATCTGTCTTTCTCAGGCTGACTTACTTCTCTTAGCATAATACCCTCTAGGTCCATCCATGTTGTCACAAATGTAAAATTTCATTTTTTTTTAAATGGCTGAGTAATATTCCATCGTATACATATACCACATCCTCTTTATCCATTCGCTTATTGATGGACACTTGGGTTGCTTCCATATCTTGGCTATTGTAAATAGTACTGCAGTGAATATAGGGGTGCATATATCTTTCTGAAATAGTGTTTTGGATTTCTTCGGATAAATACCCAGAAGTGGAATTGATAGGTCATAAGGTAATTCTATTTTTAATTTTTTGAGGAACCTCCATACTATTTTCCATAATGGCTGCATCAATTTACAATCCCACCAACAATGCATGAGGGTTCCCTTTTTTCCATATCCTCACCAACACTTGTTTGTTGATTTATTGATGATAGCCTTCCTGACAGGTGTGAGGTGATATCATATTGTGGTTTTTATTTGCATTTCTCTGATTAATGACATTGAGCTTCTTTTCAAATGTCTGTTGGCCATATGTATGTCTTCTTTGGAGAAATGTCTATTCAGGTCCTCAGCCCATTTTTTAGTGGGTTTGGTTTTTTTTGGTTTTTGGGGGTTTTTTTGGTGTTGAGTTGTATGAGTTCTTTATAAATTTCAGATATTAGCACCTCATTGGCTGTATCATTGGTGAATATTGTCTCCCATAGAATATGTTTGTTTTTACGTTTTAGTTAGGGACTCTTCCACAGAAAAGGTCTGCCTACTCTTGTCCTAAACAGTAGCAGTAGATCTTCATTTGTTCTAAAGCAAACAAATAAATGTAAGATACTAACCTCTAGGCTAATACCACCCCTCTGTTGAGAGTGCCCAAAGCTGATCTCTCTTTCTTACCATTTACTGACACAAACTGATACTGCCCCATTCTGTTGCCATCTGCACCTGTTCCAATACCAGGCACTGTCACATGGCTCATTCCTTCCAGGGTGAAAGCCTTTGGGGCCCACATCTCCATACATAGTTAGCTATATGACTCTTACACTGGAAAAATAGAAGTTATTTGCCTCTAACCTTGGTTTTCCAAATATATCTAATCCTCAGTACCTTCTGCTTGAATAAGAATGGTATTCCTGTGGTCTTGCTGGGACTTTTCAGTTTTTCCATGAGATAAATATGTTTAGTTTGTTTGCTTTTTTTGTGTGTTTCTTTGGTAAGTTCTTCAGTTTAATAATATCCCAGATGGAGACACATACACATCCCTTTAGCTCATAAGGTAGTTTTGAGAAGTTCCAGAGAATAAGCTATGTGATATTTAAAAATGAACAATACTTTGTGCTATATGTATTAAGTGACCAGGTATGACAGAAAGCTAACTATAAATAATGATAGGGTGGTATTATTTATATACTCTTAGAGAACCAAGTTACAAATAAGAAATACCTTTTAATGTTATGGAAAGAGGGAAAGACACCAAATTATTGTTGGTGTTAGTGGTTTTACAGTCATTTTACAGTTAACTTTATCTCCCAAGGTTTGTCATGTATGAAATTGTTACATGTTTATAATTAATTAATATAGCCTTCTTTACAAGCTATTGAATTGTTCTGGAGACTATAAAACAGAATGCTGAAGATAACATTAGTAGAAGCCACCTTCAGAGATGTCTGTTTAAAATTGACTTGAAAGCTAAACAAACCTATAATTTCTCCAGATAATTAATTGCATTTTCTACAGAGCCAATAGTTTATGCTGAAAGGAGCTGCATGTGGTTACTCTGTGAAAACATTCTTTATTAGCTCCTCACTTGCCTTCTCAACAGTTTTCTAGTTATTTGTTTTAATGTTTAATAGCTTAAAGCAACCCCATATCTAGGACTAACACTATAATGTCTTAATGTGCAATAATTTTGGTTTTTAAAGATTATATAATAACTACAATGACATTATAGTCTTAAGTGATTTATTTGCAAAGTGTTGCTATCTTCTGCTTTTGTCAAGTACATTCTGATGTTTTTGTGACTCATGTTTTCTTTTTGGGGTTTTATTATTATTTCCTAAGTTCTTGCTTTGGCGTCTGGTCCTGAACTGGGACAGCTGACATTTCTTGGCTTGGTGGGAATCATTGATCCTCCTAGAACTGGTGTGAAAGAAGCTGTTACAACACTCATTGCCTCCGGAGTATCGATAAAAATGATTACTGGAGACTCACAGGAGACTGCAGTTGCAATCGGTATAACTACGCTGCTTCCTTTTGTTTTTGTTAGTTTTTAAAAAATTACTGCTGTGCATAGTTTTGTGAACCATTAGACATGAAATGTGTTTACATAATACTGAGATTATACAATTGAAATGGACTCTTTTGTTTGCTCAGACTATATAAAATTGTAGGCCAAGATATATTTTAGTTTAAAGTAGTATTGAATGAAAAGACATAACTGAAATCACATATAGTATTTTATTCACTAAAGGATAGTTGGTTACTTTTAACTTCATAATTCACTATGCTGATGGATAAAAGCACTAAATCATGAATGTAAAAGAAAACATGAAATTTAGTTTTTCCATTCAACTTGAGTATCATTTTCAAAGCAGACTTATACACAATTTAAAAGAATATAACTTGTACCTGTGTTTCTGTTGCCTCATTGTATATATGCAAATGTCGTTTGGATACTATTTACAATTAATTTAAGAAGTAAAAGGTAAAAAAATGAACATGAAAGTTAATCTCAGAGCCTGTAAACTGTAATTCATACTGATAAATTTAAGCAGTTTGGTAAAGTCCAGTAATTCTGATTTTATTAACATGGAGAGAGACTGGGACAGGATTTCACATTTTATGTTATCTAAGAAGACAATGTCTCTAGAAACATAACATTGTTGGAAAGATTGTACCTAGACAAATCTTTCAGCATTAATTTTCATTTACATGCAACTACATGATTACCACCATTTTGTTTGGCTTTGGGTATTTAAAATGTACTCTGGTAAAAATTGAGCTGCTGGGCAAAACCTGATTGCCCTTGTTTCAGTTCTTAGGATTGATGGGTTAAATTGTGAAAACTCTTGATTCTTAAATTTAAACAAAAATGTCAAACAGAAATCCCCAGACTTTATTATTTCAAATAGGTTTGTCTTACTAGTAGTTAGTCTTGTGATCCCTGAATATAAATGCATTTTATACTTAAAAGAAAGAGGGTAGATAACAAATTGCATTAACTGAGCATTATGTCGACTAGCGTATCAAACAGAACCAATTTGGTTAATTATGTTTTTTCTCCCATTTCACTTTAGCTAGTCGTCTGGGATTATATTCCAAAACTTCCCAGTCAGTCTCAGGAGAAGAAATAGATGCAATGGATGTCCAGCAGCTTTCACAAATACTACCAAAGGTAGGCCTAAACTAAAGCCTTTTAAACTGAAGGCCTTACTCTAAGTGTTACCATTTCTCCTGCTATCTTAATGAAACTGTTTATTTGAGAACAGTTGGGACATGACTACCAAATTTGTTGGTCCAAATCATGAAATGAAATCTTATCCTTGAGTCAGTCTTATCATTGAGAGTATTTGTGATGGGATCATTATGACTTATCAATTGTAAGTTTATTAACTTTAGCAAAAATCAAGTTTCCCCTGAGGAAGGTGCTACATAAATTAACAGTGGCTGTACTGTATTTATAAAATAAAGAGTGGAGAGAGACCCTTACTTTGTACTTCTTACCCTTTTGTTCTATTTTAATTGTAGCATAAATATGTAATGCTTTTTTTGAAAATTGAGGTATTTACTTACATACAGTAAAATCTATCCTTTTTAATGTACTGTTGTTCTAAGTTTTGACATGGGGTCTTGTAACCACCACAACAATCAAGATACAGAATGATTCCATCATACTTCCGAATTCTCTTGTGCCTTTTTGTAGTGAGCTCCTCCCTGTACTTCCAGCACTGGCAGCTGATTTGTTTTCTGTCCCTATAGTTTTGCTTTTTTCAGAATGCTCTAAAAATGGAATTGGGTAGTATGAAAACTTTGAATCTATTTATTTCACTTAGCATAACGCTTTTGAGATTTATCCATATTGGTTGTGTGTATGTATGTATTGTTGTGTTTTGAGTAGTATTACACTATATGGGTGTATGTTATGTATTGACTAGTTTAAAGACATTTGAATTTATCCAATGTTTGCGAATTATGAAGAAAGCTACTATAAACATTTATGTATCGGTTTTTGCATGAAAATAAATTTTTATTTCTCTTGGGTAAATACTTAAGAGTAATTGCTGGGTCATATGGTTAATGTATGTTTACCTTTGTAAGAAACTGCCAAATTGCTTTACATGCTGGCTTTATTATTTTACATTCCCATCAGCAATGTTTGAAAGTTCTAATTGCTCTGCATTCTTACCAGCACTTGGGATTGTCAGTTATCCCACCGTCATTCTGATAGTTATATAATGGTATCTTTTTGTGGTTTTAATTTGCATTTTCCTCACAGCTAATGATGTTGAGTATCTTTTCTTGTGCTTATTTGCCTTCTTTATATATCTTCTTTAGTGAAGTGTCTGCCCTGCCTATTTTTGAAAAATTGTGTTTGTGTTCTTATTGAATTTTGATGTTTGATTTGAAATCTTTTTCCCAGTCTGTGGCTTATCTTTTTATTCTGTTAATACTGTCTTTCAAAGAGCTAAAGTTTTAAATTTTGATAAAGTCCAGTTATATTTTTCTATTATGGATCATCTTTTGATACTTTATCTAAGAACTGTTTGCCTAACCTTACATCACTAAGATTTTTTTCCTATATTTTTTTCTAGAAGTCTTATATTTTTAGGCTTTACACTAAGGTCTGTGATACATTTTGAATTAATTTCTGTATATGATGTGAGAAATGGGTTAAGATTCATTTTTTATATATGGATGTTCAATTGTTCTAGCATTAATTGTCAGAAAGACTTCTTTATTGAATTGCCTTTTTATCTTTGATTGTAATGCTTTTTTGAGAAATTATTTATAGGGAGATATGTATCTCCTGACCCACACACAATACAGTATCCTCTTTAGAGCCATGTTCCCTGTTGTGAGATTAACTTATTTTATTATCTTGGGATGCTTTGTGGGGGCTTAAAAAAGCCTGATTTGTGGGTACACAAATCCTATAGGAAGGGTCCCATAAGAGGTAGGATATATTTTTGCATCCCAGTTATTGACAGTTGGAATTTCTTGTCCTTGTTGTTACTTGTCTGTTTATGCACATATAGTTGTATGTCTTTTAAAATAAGTGCTTATCATCTGGCATTTATTTCACTAGACATTATCTGGCTATCCATTGACAGTATTAAAATGTGCTACCTTCTTCTTTACTTATTTGGCACTCACAACTGCAAGTTATATATTTAGAACACTGAATTTTCTTAAATTATTTTATAATAATTTTTCTCATTAGAGTATTTACTAGTAGTGTATGTTCATTGTTGAAAAACTGGAAAACCTAGAAAAGTAAGAGCTACAATGCAAGCTCCCTGTAATATAATCCAGATACTCAGAAGATTTGTACCCACAGAGCATCCAAAATAATAATATGTTAACCCATGTCTTTTTTTAAATGTGTTTAACAAAACCTGTGTTGTTTAAATGTGTTTAACAAAATCTGGTTGGTACTTTATAGTGTTATAAACCTGAAACATTTATTTAATGTAACTTCAACATTCCTTAAATCAGTAGCTATTATTATAAAACATGTTTTTAATGGCTGTAGAATATTTTGCTTGGTTATAATCTATGTGTATAAACACATACAACTATATGGTTATATAATCGTTTTCTTGTTGAAATTTGAGCTTCCATTTATTTTTTGTTCTGTAAATAATGCTTTAAGGATAATAACAGTAGCAACCATTTACAATGTGCCAGGCAGTACATATGCTACATACATTATCTACTTAATCCTGATAGCCATCTTGTAAAAGATAGGCAACCCCATTTTTACAGATGAGGAAACTGAGTCCCAGAGAATTTGGGAGCTTAACTAAGACAGAGCTGGTGAGTGGGTGGCATTTGCATTGGGACTGGAAAGAACCCAGGTCTGTGTGAATCCACAGTTCATCATCTGTTGCTGATTCATTGAACATTATTGTACATAAGACTTTGTGCCCAATTCTGATTGTTTCTGTAGAATTAATTTTCCTACACGTGAAATAATTGGACCAATGGTCAACATATTTGTAAAGCTCTTAACACATATTGATGAATTATCCTCTGAAAAGGTTTTAGTTCCTATTTTCACAAAGGGCACTTCATGTGGTAGCTTTAAGTCCCTAGGCCTTCAATCTCCCTTGTGGGTAGATTTTCGATGTAGTTACTAGTAGAAATGCACTGCTTTGCTCATCCACGTTTTCTCTTTCTCTTTTTCAAGCTCTAGACACTCATGAATGCTGTTTTCATACGCGAGCATATGCTAGCAGTGTGGGCGTTTGCTTTGTTTCAGGTTTAGAGGAGAAGGTGCTTTCATATTTGAACGGGACTTTTTATGTGTCCTACCCTGGAGGTTTCTTTCTGACATTTGTTTCTGAAAGAGTAAATCTTGTATTAGGTTCCTGGGAGTATTGGGACAGAAAGTACACTAGTAAATATATGTGAAATCTACAGTTAATTAAACATTTCCCCATTAGACCTTTGTTCAACCTTTTCTTCCAAACCTTTTCCCAGAGATGCTCACAAGTAGTAAAGCTGACAGATTTGAAATTTCATTTTATTTGCTTTCTTCAGTTCACTCACTCTCTGGCTCTTTGATAAAAATGCCAGTGATCTGAAAACAAACCTAAAGGTTGTTAGAGAAGGAAACAAATTACAAATTACCTCGTCAAGCTAGATAAACTACATTATTGGTCTTTTTCAAATAAGAGTTTTTGTGCATTAATTATGGCCGATACCCTGATGTTATTCTAAAGACTCTAAAATAATATAAAACCTAAGCCATGTGAGAAACTCATTGAATTGCTTAAGTCATCCTAAAGAGGAATTCCATAAATAGCAGGGCTTGCTTCCTGGTATTTTAATAATATTAATGAATGTTTTTTAGTCCTTTGAGCTTAGCTAGACTCCGCCCCGCCACCTGCCAGTATCCCCACCCCACAGCCACATCTTTGTCTTTTTTCCGCTTCATCTTGTGTTTATGTAACTCTCTTATAGCCAACATGTATTCTTGGTCTTATGTTTTTACTTCAGATCGCTTTGAATAGCTTTTCTTTTATTAGTGTTAAAAACAAAACTTTTCTTCTGTGTTGCTAGCTCACTAAGGTTTACCCACATATTCTAAATCATATTAATTCTGTTCCTCATTAAAATACTTTTTAGCTTTCTCTTTCTATAATTTAATCACACATTTCAAATCTCTTAACGTTGCTCTGTCCTTTTGACTAGGAACCAGTTAAACAGTAGTATGGAAGCTGAATTTTGCTTAATTATTTATAAAGTCCATTTGGGAGTTATTATTGTTTTTTGTGTATGATTTCTTCAGTGTGTCCTAAATTTCCCATTGATAAAACTGGACATCCTCTTTTGTTTTTTGTTTTTCATAGCAGTACCGCCATTTATATTTCTGTCAAACCTGTTAACCTAAATTTGTGTACTGCTGAATTTTTGGTAGGTTGTAAATACTTATTTCAGTCACCTATTTTTTCTTCACTACATCAGGTGTCTTTTTATCTGTCTTGGATGATTTGGGGACCTTTGGCAGGTTATTTTAATGCCAGGAACACATATTTTTCATTAACCTCGCCTTTAATATTTTTCTACTTTATTCTTTTCATAAGTTTTTTTCCCTAGTACACCTTCTCTGTTAATGTTGATCAAAAAAACTGTGAGTACTGACACAGAATATGAAACTGAAAATAAGGACCCATGAAAAGAGAAAAATCCTTTTGCAGTCTCCTGAAAATACATAGCTCTTCCCCTCCCCTTAATGATTTTTACCTTTTCCTCCCATATTATTCTCTAAACACTCTCCTTTTCTGACAAAGTTCTTCTTTTTCCCATCCTGTTGTCCTCATCCTATCTGCTCCCTTCCTGCTCCCAGACTGTAATGATTTTATGATGTGTTTACCTTTAATCAGTATATTCCCTTTTTTTAGGCTGAAAAACAGACATAAAGGTGAAAGTATTGTTAATAGACAAAATTCACTTGCCTTCAAGTTTAATCTTAGCTCTGTGATATAGAGATATAATTCAATTTTTAGTCATTTCTAAGTTTTTTTTTTTAAAGATTTTATTGGGGCATTGGGGGGATCGGAACAGCGCTGGGAAATTGGGGGAAGGGGAACAGATAAGTTGCTGTCTTTTTGTTCTTCAGTCTAGTTGTGGAGGACGTTGCTTCACTAGCCCATGTTGGTATTATCATTGCGCTCTTCCTGAGCGAGGCAGATCAGTCACCGGCCATTGGACGGCCGCTCATGGTGGCTCATGGTAGCTCTCGCTGGCTGTCGGCCACTCACGGTAGCTTACGGCAGCCCACTGCAGCAGGGGCTGCAGCCTACGCCGTTGCCGGTGACTCACAGCAGCCCAGCTCCAGGTCGAGTTGTTGTTCAGCATCTTAGCTGTAGAGGGCAGTGTCACTGGCCCTCATGTGGGATCTGAACCAGCAGCTCTGCTGCTCAGGGCTCAGGCTCCCAAGCAAACTCTTAACCAATGAGTCACTCAGCTGGCCCCTAAGTTCTTTTTTTTTAAATACCTAATTTCTTCAGGCCATAATTTCTTGTCCACTAGATTTCAATATTTTTACTCAACTAAAAAGATTGACCTGCTCATTCTGGTACTTTAAGAACCAGTTTACTCTGCAGTGTTATGCACCACATGCAAAATACTAAGTGAGTCTTCAGCTTTGCACTGAGATGTGCTTAGTCTCACAGTGGCTGCTGTTACTTTTGAGTTGTCATCAAAGCTTTGAAATGCTTAAATCTTAAGTAATAGATGTACTGGATGCATGTCAAGTAATTTGTTAATTATATAATAAATACTCTTTCAGTCCAATAGTTGGCTTGTCATCCTGACTGCCATTGTCAGTAATAACCTGCAGTGACTATAAGATGGTCATGTGCATTGATTCAAATGATTTGCAGCAGAACAAAGGCAAAATTTTACTCTGTACAACTTGAATATTTGTAATTAGCTTTTATTTAAATATTCTTAATATCCGCAGCCTTTGCTCAACACTCTTGTTCTTCAGTGCTGTGTGCTACATGAATAATTTCTGCAGTAATGTAGAATTTCACTTAGAAGGTAACCAGTCATTTTTAAAGACACATTAAAAAGTTTCTGAATTGGTTTTTGAACTTTTTTACAAGGAAGAAGATTCTCCAAATATAAGTTATGCAAATCATGGTACCTGGAGGACCTAGGGATAATCAGTAACGTGATATTACAGTTAAACTAAGTCTTTTGCTTAAGAAAACAATCCTCTTTTGTTTTAGACCTTTATTAAAATTGGGATATAATCTGGGAACAGTATTTATGATGGTATTAAGATTCATTCAATCATTTATTTGTTCATTTTGTATTCATTTATAGAGCATTGGAAGTACAGGGCAAAAATCTGTGCCTTCAGGGAACTTATAGTTTAAGTAAATGTATATATTATGTTAGATAAGTGCTAAAGAGCACTGGAAAAAAGCAGGGAAGAGAGAGATGAAAGATTAGGAGGGAATTAAAATTTTTAGATAACATGACTAGAAAAAAGCCTCACTGAGAAGGTACTATTTGACAAAAGGGCAGTCCATATAATATCTAAGGAAAGAACATTCCACATCTAGGGAACACAGGGCAAAGACCTTGAGGCCAGTGTGCCTCGCATATTTCTGAAACAGTGAGGAGTGAGAAAAAAATTAATGAGGGGGGAGAGGACATATACTTCATGGGGACTTGGGATAGATAATAAAAGACTGTAGCATTCGTTCTGGAAGAGATGGTGGAGGGTTTTGAGCAGAGGACAGATGTGGTTTGACTTTTGTTTTAACAGTTTCATTCTAGCCACTGGGTTGAGAATAGACAGTAGGAGGCAAGGGCCGAAATTTAAAAAATCAATTCAGAGATATTGGCACAGGGTGTTGGCACTGGGTTTAGAGTAAGTAAGGTAGTCATATTCTGGTTATATTTGAGAATGGAGCCAATAGGATTTGCCATTAAATTGTCTGTGGCATATGTGAGAAAAGGAGGAATCAAGGCTGGCTCCAAACATTTAGAGTCTGAGCGACTGCAAGGATGTACTTGTTATTAGCAGAGGATTTGAGGAACCACATTTTGGGGAAATAACAGGTTCATTTTGGGATATGTTTAAGTCTGAGATGAGACATCCAAGAAAATATGGAGTAGGTAGGTGGGTTCGTTACATCCATCTGGATTTCAGAAGAGATGTCTGGGCTGGAGATAAAAATGCATACGAGTATCAATAAAATCCAAGTCTGTAAGACTGGATGAGCTCACCTAGGGAGAAGTAGGGGATCTTTGACTTCTTATAGAGAAGAGTAAGAACTAAGTCCTGGAATACTTCCAACATTCAGACTTCAGGGAGGTCCAGAGGAATGGGCACAAGAGGAGCAGCCAGAAAGGTAGGAGGAAGACCAGAAACAGTATAGGGTGGTCATGGAACCCAAGAGAAGACAGTGTTTCGGAAGGAGGGAGTTAGCAGCTCTGTTAGGGTGCTGCTGCGGGGTTGAGTCAGACGAGAAATGACCGTTAGTGTTGTTAACCATGTGGGGTGGTCTCTGGTACTCTTGAGTAGGGAGGGGTTTCAGTGCAGTGGTGGGGTTAACAACTTGGTTGAAATGGATTCAGGAGAGAACGGGAAGAGAGAAATGGGAGACAGCAAGGATGGGCAGTTCCCTAGAGGAGTCTGCTATAAAGGGGAAAAGTAAAGTGGCAGCTGAAATGGGAAGGGAAGTTTTTGTTTTTATTTAAATGAAAGGAGTAACAACATGTTTGTAAGTTAAAGGTAAAGATGCAGTAGTGAGGAAAAATTTTGATGTAAGAGGGGTAGAATTTCTGGAGCAATGATGTTAAATAGGTAAGAAGGTAGAACATTTCACCTACTAGGAGCATATTCAGTTCATCTGTAGTAAAAGGAGAGAAGGCAAGGATGGTGCCTGGGTACAGATACTGGATGCTGGGAATTGTGCAATTTCTCTTCTGATTCTGTTTTTTTTTGTGTTTGTTTTTGAAGTAGGAAACAAGGTTTTCAGCCAAGAGTAAGGTTGGAATAATGGATAAATTGGAAGTATGAGGAGAGAAAACTAGTATGAATGAATCCTCTAGAAGAGTGGGGAAAAAAATGGTGTGTATTATATGGATATTAAAATCACCATGACTTGGAAGTGTTGGAGAGAGTGACAGTGATGCAGAAGCTTAAATCTTTGTGAAACGTGGGGGAGTGACCTCTGGAGCAGAGAATGCCTGCAGTTAGAGGGAAGTACAGTTGCACATAACATTAAAAACTGAGGTTTTATGAATAAAGAAGGGAGAATGGAGGATACCTACCCCTCCCCCGCAGGCTCTTGTCATGGTACTGTTTGAGAGGACTATAGGGATGGCCCATGTTTTGTGGAAAAATTAAATTAGAGCAATGTGGAAAAGAGGGGAGGTTACAGGGAATTTTGTTGATGACTGATGACTGACTTTGGGGCACAGTGAAAAGGTTTCAGGAGGCCAGGAGATGGGATCAGAAAAAGGGATTAAATATATAGTTTGAAGAGATAAGCTCACATGAGCAGTTGGAGATGTAGTGGAATAGATCCTAATAAATTTCCTGAATAAAAGAAAATGAGCAGACACTTGACACTAAAAAAAAGGTGGTGGTGGTAGTGGTGTCCTACAGACATTGAGAAATAGTTGTTCTTTATCTTCCCTGAAGGCAACAAAGGGAAGAGGCCATTTTAGTTGTATGCCAGTGTCATGAGTAAACAGTAGCAAGAGAGTTTTTCCTTTCTCTTACTCTGAAACATTTCAAAAATAAGGCTGTTTTCTCTTCAGAGCTTGAACATAAGAGGATAAATCAGTAACTTGGTTGTGTATTTCCTTTGATAAAGTTTGAAATGACTGTGTCAAATGAGTGTCTTAACAAACATATGGCATATTGCTTAAGCTTAATCTCTAGCAAATATAGTTTAAATTGATAATTTAAAAAATCATTGTTATAAGTGCATGGGTTATTCTGATATTCCTTAACATTGAAGATTTTTAATGTACCTTGTATTTTAACAGGTTGCGGTATTTTACAGAGCTAGCCCAAGGCACAAGATGAAAATTATTAAGGTGGGTTTCTAAGAATCAGATTGTTTAATCTCTATATCCAAGATGCGGCTGCTTGTCTTTCATTACTAGGAGTACTTGATAGAGCATTAAAGTCAGAAGTACTATGATGCAAAGAGGGTGATTTTTTTTCTCTTTTTAGAACCTGAAATTGAAATACTAATAGAGAATTTAATTAGCAAAGAAGGATGTAGAAGGAAACTTCAATTAGATATCTGCAAATACAGCCTTCTTTAAACAATTGAATGATGTAGAAGTATATTCTGACAGGAGTTCATAGCAAAATCTTCCCAGTGTGAATAGCAGCAATTACTTAGAAACTGAATAAATACATCAAGAAAAAAATGTTATGTGTGAATATTTAAAAGGTTATGTATACTAAGTACCGTATTTTGCCGTGTATAATGCACACTTTTTGGCCCAAATTTGTGAGGGAAAAATAAGTATGCGCATTATACATGGGTAGTACTAATTCATAATCTCTATAAATGTTTTTAATTCTTTTATTTATGCTATAAGTTAAAAGTATAAGTCTAGAAATCAATAACGATATCTGTATACAAAATAATACCCTGGGATACGATAATTGGTGTTGTTGAACTTTTGACAAACTTGCAACAACAAAGAGTTCTTGGCCTTCTGTGATGCGTAAATATTGTAAATGTGTTACCTGTACATAAAATTTTTTGTACCATAATATGTTAAAAAATAAATGCTAAAATTCCTTTATAATACAGAAAAACAAGTACCTAAATGTAAACAAATAAAACTTTAAATTGAAAAACTAAAACAAGATTTTTTCCCCCTGAAAGTTGGGGCCAAAAACGTGGGTGCACTTAGTACATGGGAGCGCATTATACACAGCATAATACGGTACTCAAATATATACAGAGCAACTGACATAGTATCCATTAGTTAATGGACTCAAGTCATTAATCACCATAGTCCTCCATTGTATTAGTTCAGTTTTTCGCTATTGACATTTCGGACTGAATAATTCTTTATTGTAAGGGGCTGTCCTGTGTATTTTAGGATGTTTAGCAGCATCATTGACCCTTATGCTCTAGGTGCCAGTAGCACCTCCCAAGTCATGACAATAAAAAATGTCTCCAGACATTGCCAAATGTCTACAAGGAGGCAAAATTGCCCCTGAGGAACACTGTATAGACTCTAGATCAGAGTTTACACGTATAGTTCTCACACATGGGAATATTAATATTAATAGCAGCTTTTTCTAAGCTTTATCTTAAGATCTCAGTATGTTGAAATATATTGAAAAATTGATGGTCTATATTGTTTCTAATTGTAATTATGCGAAAAAAATAGAATTCATTTATCCTTTTATCTGTGTGGAAGCAACATTTTCATCAGAATTCCTCCCTCCACCCTTTTCCCTCCCCCACTATAGTCTCTACAGAAGAGTGGGTCGGTTGTAGCCATGACAGGAGATGGAGTAAATGATGCAGTTGCTCTGAAGGCTGCAGACATTGGTGTCGCAATGGGTCAGACTGGCACAGATGTTTGCAAAGAGGCAGCGGACATGATCCTGGTGGATGACGATTTCCAAACCATAATGTAAGTTCTGTTTCATTATTCCACTGAATACTGATTTTCAGTGTTCTCTGATTCACATCAGAGAATCTTCTCCCATCTTTTCTTGCACCCCATCGGCAGATAATTCAAGTGGAAAAGAATTAGCAGTATTTAAACATTGGATGAACTAAACTATTTTACTATATCAATTAATCTTATTTTATGTCATAATGTGTAATTTTGGAGAAAATTATTTATAAATGGCAGGACCATTCATTTAAGAAATATTTACTGAGTACCAATCAAGTGTCACATTTTTGGGCCGTAAGTATGGTGGTACAGCAGTGAACCTTCATTGGGCCTTTATTCTAGTTGAATTCAGGCTATTAGAAATATAAATATGCATGGCCTTACACTAAGTATCAAAAATAATCAAGTTCCCATCCATACTTATTTCTTTATATCAGTAATTGATCACATTGTCAAGGATGCAATTTGTGAAGTTCTAGGAGCTTTGTCTGTTTCAGCCACAATTTCTAGTTGATTTAAGATTCTTATGTAATACCTGGTGGTGTCAGTTTCACGCTGTTCAGGTGGGGATCAGCTGAATCCTGTTTTTTTTTGATAATCACCTATGTACCAATCTGAGTCTTAGTTCAGTGACACATGCTAATTATATCCCTCATGGTGCTTCATTAAGCCATTGTGGCCCAAAGAGGAGCGTGTGGGAGCTCAGGACTCCGAATTCCCAAGCTCTTACAAGGAAATAAGACTTTTTTTCCATTCTTAGAATTGTCTAAAAATCTTGAAAGAAAGAACAAATTGTTTAAAAAAAACACATATTTTCCTAGATTCAATGAAATGAATGACAGAATTTAAATGAATCTTTGTAAACCGTTTTCCTTATATAATTCTGCTACAACACGTATCTAATTGTGTATAGGAGCAACAGGTAGCTTCAATTTTATAATTCGTATATATTTCATTGATATTTATTTCCTGATATACATTTAATGTACCCCTTTACCATACATTCATCTTGTACCTTTAAGAAAAATAAATGTGGGTAAAGAAGATCATTATTGTAGTATTATAAGTATGTAGTATTATCTCTTGTGTAGAAAGACAATATGTGATTTTAGCTTGAAATATCTTCTTAAGAATAAGAATTTTAATATTGTATAATGAAATTAGTTCAGGTGGAGCTTAGCAGGCAGGCTTGACTTTAATTCCTTGCTAGAATGATGTTTCCATATATTTTTCTAATCTTAATTACGTGAAGAAAAGAATAGATTCTTTCAGTGATGTATGTGTCATATCAATTGGAAATTTGTTTTCAAAATTAGTTCCATGGTGTTTTAGTAAAGATATATCTTTATTTTTGTGTGATATTTTCTCACTTAATTTTTTTTTTTTTAATTTCAGGTCTGCAATTGAAGAGGGTAAAGGGATTTATAATAACATTAAAAATTTTGTTAGATTCCAGCTGAGCACGTAAGTTTGTAAGAAATTTGTCATCATAGGTCTTATAGATAAATTAGATGAAAAGTAGAATTCAAGCAGAATGCCTAGAAGCTTCTGGGCTCTCTTTCTGAGGGTTGTTTCATATGTAAGTTTTCCAAATGAAAATTCTAAAATAAAAAATGGCATGATTAATAGGTGCTAAATGTGATGATTTATCTATGTCGCCATCATAATATATAAACCTTTGTGGTTTATTTAATAACTAAGGAAGGGGTGGCAAATCTTAATGTTTCCTCTTAGTATTCTTTTCCAAAACTAAAAGGGCTTTTCTATAGTCAAAAAACAGTTACCACAATATTCTTGAAACTGTTAACTGTTACGTAACAACAGCTATTCTGAATTCAATTTAAAAAAATATCCATTTATTGTTTTTATCTAAACATCTTGAAAATCCTTTTTTAAAATACTGTGGATTGTAAGGGTTAACTCCTGGCTTCAAAATATTCGCAGGAATGAAGCACAGGTTACTTGAAAATATAGGCTTTCTTTAAAAGCACAGTGGTAACATTTTTTAATGTTAAAAATTCAATATCTGAAAATTAGTAAGAATTATACTATGCTGATAGAATTTTAAAAATTGACTCTTTTTTCAACAGGAGTATAGCAGCATTAACTTTAATCTCATTGGCTACATTAATGAACTTTCCTAATCCTCTCAATGCCATGCAGATTTTGTGGATCAATATTATCATGGATGGACCGCCAGCTCAGAGGTAAGAGTTTTTTCTTAAACTAGAAAGACAAAGAAGGCATGATATCCTGATAATTAAGTTTTAAGACTTCATTCATGAATAGCATTAGAAACCTTTGCAGCAACATGTTTGTTATAGATTGATGTGTGCATATCATTTGTTTTCTTGGGGCACTCATTCATGCCTTATGGATCTGAGCCTTTACACGGTATTAGATGCCCAGCCTTAAGTTGAGAACAGGTCAGTACAAGCCTCAGGAGAAGGAAGCTTTTTGTTTCTAATTCTGGTATGAATGGAGAAATCTTTGAGTTTAGTGTTATTATCTAAGCCCTGTTGTCAATGTTAGAGTCTTTGGAAAAGTGTTGAAGGACCTAAGTATTCTAAGTATTTTCTTTTATAATAATGGGGCCATAGATGTCACTTCCCAACACAGAGTAGATACATGTCAGTGGCCATTACAACAAATCATTGTAGTCGAAACTTCTTGCATGACAGATATTTCAAAGTCCAGTTGGTAGATCATGTACTTCAGACCATTTGAAATAACTAAACTTACATGTAAATGAAATTGGACAATTTTTTGAAATTTGACTATCAGCCTCCTATCAAACTGCCAAGTAAATTTGTGGTTATTTTTGAGTAATCATAGCCAAAATTTTCTTTAGTTTGTTTTTATAAGAAAGAACTTAGTTTTCTGGATAATTGAGGTTAATCAAATTGTGAAAGTAACAAATTTAAACTTTAAAACTTTAAAGTAATTCACTTTTCTGTTTGTTTTGAAGCCTTGGAGTAGAACCAGTGGATAAAGATGTCATTCGTAAACCTCCACGCAACTGGAAGGACAGCATTTTGACCAAAAACCTGATACTTAAAATACTTGTTTCATCAATAATCATTGTTTGTGGGACTCTGTTTGTCTTCTGGCGGGAGGTATATTCACTGGATAAGCTGCTTTATTAACATACATTCTGTATCGTAGGACACTGTTATTTTTGTGTGTTAAATGGAACACTGAAAGTTAGGAGAGCTCTTTGAAAAAAGATGAAAACAATTTAAAAAATAGTTTAATTTCAATATTTATGGGTTAATAGAATTTCTGATTCATTTATTAGAGTAATTTAAATCTGCAGAGGCGTATCAGATACAAATACATGAAAATTTAGGGAGGAGTTAGGAAACCTGAGTCTTTGACATAGCTACTTCATTGTTATCAAAAAAGAAGTTGTTTTACTATACATTATATAGTTTGTGAGAAGACTTTTTACTTTATGAGGACTACAGCTATTCTTTAGGTGACTTATTTAAATAGCATACAGGATATTTAGGTAGCTCGTATGTTTTTATGTCTTAAGACTAAAGCTGGCCTTTTGAGCTCCATTTGTTTGGCCTGCTCCAAACTCTTGGGAGTGTACTTTTTCTTTCAGTAGTGACGCCCTTGGCCCTGACCCTTGCCCTTAGCCCTTTGGGCCTTTGAGCTTTTATTTCTTTGAAGCGTACTTTTTCTTTTAATAAACTGCTCTTAAAAAAACACTAAAGCTGTTTTATCCTAATGGAAAGAAAGATTAACCTTTTAAAAACATGAGGTATTTGTCCATTAAATTCAGCCACTGAAAATCATTTTTCCTCTTGACAGCTACGAGACAATGTGATAACACCTCGAGACACAACAATGACCTTCACATGCTTTGTGTTTTTTGACATGTTCAATGCACTAAGTTCCAGATCCCAGGTATGCTTAGGTAATCATAGTGACTGATTCAATTGGGTAGAGCACTTTCCAAGTGTAAGTAGGCAAGGATTGTGGGATTTTAGTTTTGTCTGATTTTGTAGCCACAGATTACAGCCTCAGATACAGTCTTCCTACAAATGGGTGCCTTACATACATGTCATAATGTGGATGTGGCATTTGGGGAGATAAGCCTTACCTTTGACCAGAAGATGAAAGTAAATCACAGGTGTTATTACCTGATCTTTCTCCTTTCCATTCTTTTATTATCTGTAGTTCTATGATACATTCAGGTAACATTATCCGAGCGTAAGACAAACCTCATGGGTTCTGTCAAGATGGTATTAATCTCATTTTAGAAGAAATTATTGTTACAAGTACAAGAACAATTTTGTCATATTCATCTTTTCCCATTACTTCCATCAGTGTGTCAAAACTTAGGACATTTTAAATTTACTTATCTTCCCATGTCATATCTTCAGGTGTGATTGCCTTTTCTTAATCAAATTACTTTGATAGAAAATAATGGGCTAAAACCTGGTGGTATTTTTTCAGATCAATTTTTTTTTAAAATGAGTTCCATTTGAGGCCCGAGTATTGATTTGAATTTTAGAGCACCTTATGAATCTTTAACTATATCTATTACCATTTGCCATGATAGAACTTTCCAAGTACAGTGAATTGTCATTAATTTAGACGAATTTTTGAAAATGATATACTATTCATTTTTTGTTTATGAAAGGCAGCTTTACTTTTTCAGTACACATGTAACTAGGTCCGTTCTTCAAGAAAGGTTTTTAGATTATCTACCTTAATGAATGGATAGAGATGATTAGCAAAATAATCATATACAAATAACATTCCTTTAGTTTTGGAATGCTAAAGTAAGTTTCCTTTCTTTCTATGGTCTTTAATCTCATCACTCTTTTAAAGAAAGCCCTTTCTTGATAAAGAGAAGCTGCTCTAAAATTTACCCTTATTCCGTCTGAATTATTTCAAAATAATAGTTAACATTAAGAGACTTTATGGTACTTTTCATTGTAAGAATTCAGTCCAGCTTATTCAAAATTAGAGGTTAATATAATAATAAAGTAGTTGTTTCTGTGATCAAGAAGTAATAATTGAACTCTCTCCTCTACCAACAGACCAAGTCTGTGTTTGAGATTGGACTCTGCAGTAATAAAATGTTTTGCTACGCAGTTCTTGGATCCATCATGGGACAGTTATTAGTTATTTACTTTCCTCCACTTCAGAAAGTTTTTCAGACTGAGAGCCTAAGTATACTGGGTAAAGAAAATATTATCTTTATAATTTACATATTTGAAATGAATTGTATTTTTAATGTATTTGTTCTAATAAAAATTTTCTTTTAAAAAGTGAAATAGGAAAAGTGATGGACTTGATTTGAAAAAGGAGGGTACTTCATTTCTTCATTGGGAAAAGTTAGGGGACTCATTCTCTTAACTGTAGGCTTTTATTTTTTTATAAGTTTTTTTCTTGTAATTTTTTCTTCTAATCTTTTATAGGTTAATTGTCAAATCATATTTGATGATTCTGTAAGCTAGTAAGCTTTGCAACTATAAGTTTCAAAGAATTGTAAAACCCAGTTTATTTTCTCTTACAGATCTGCTATTTCTTTTGGGTCTCACCTCGTCAGTGTGCATAGTGGCAGAAATTATAAAGAAGGTTGAAAGAAGCAGGGAAAAGATTCAGAAGCATGTTAATTCAACATCGTCGTCTTTTCTTGAAGTATGATGCATATTGCATTCTTTTATTTGCAAACTAGGAATTGCATTCTGAAGATCATTTAGAAGGGCAAGTTCAAGAGGATAATGAAGATTTAAGAACTTTTTAACTTTTCATTGACTAAAAATGATCATTAATGTTAAAGACTTGATTTGAGACTTTAACCTGCTGGCAGTCCCAAATGAAATTATGCAACTTTGATAACATATTCCTTGATTTAAGTTGGCTCTTGCAATTAAGTGGAACTTTATAAAGCATATGGGCATTTATTTAATTAAAAAAAAAGGCAAAACCTGAACCACTTAAAGAGGTCTAACAATACAAATACACTATCTATCTTAGATAGATATAAATATTTTTTTTTAATTTTTAAATATTATACTATTTATGGTGGTGGGGCTTTCTTACTAATACACAAATAAATTTAATCATTTCAAAGGCATTCTGTTCAGTTTAGAAGTTGATTCCCAGGAGTGCCATATTTCAGCTACTGTGTTTCCTTTTTCCTGCAATGTAAGCAGCTCACATACCTTGTGTTACCATTTTTGTATCTCAAGTTTTTTGCACAAGATGTGACCACTGCCAGATCACTGTTCTTTTCTTTTTGTGACTGAAAAGCCTATACTGCAATTTTAAGTAAATGTTTGCTTTTCTTGGTAAGTATAAACGGTTCTTTTATTTTTTTTTGCCCCAGCTGTGAGTCTTTGGTTTAGCAAAATTAACACAGGGCTATCAAGTGGCATTCTAGTTTGAGTAGCCATGTCTTTAAGTAACACTTAGTCATAGAGTCAAAAATATTTAAGACTCATTGGGCTGAAATTTGTAACAAATTATATTAAAATGTTATGCCTCCTTTTAGAGTTAAATATAAACCATACTTTGTCAAATATCATTTTGTCATTCCCTAAATATAAATCCAAGTACCTCACCTGAATAACTGAATTTTATTATTTTTAATATCTTTTTATATGTATTTTTAAGCATCTTTCTTAGGAAATATAGAGTGCTGTACTTAAAGAATAAGAAAAGCCCCAAGGCCCAAACAGGTGGTTTCAGAACCAGGGTATATATAGAAGATTCTGTGCTGGCCGCACTCTTCATGTCTTGTCCTCTGGCCTGTACTGCAACACAGCCCTGAGCCTTTCGCTGCTCCTACTGCACCATTCGTTCCCTACCTTCTTTCTGTTTCATTGGGCATGCTAGAGAAATAGACGGATTCGCTCTTGTAATGCCATCAGTTTTTATAATAGCTTGATAGGGTGTAGGTAATTTGTTTTGAGTGTGTGGCAAATTTGGGCCAGAAATTCAAAATCAGAAATCCATTTTCCTGTTGACTATTTCTTTCTGAAACAGAAATGGGTCTCAAATTCTTACATGTGTAATTCTTCCTGAAATGAGTGAGTTTTGTATTTTATAATTATTCTCCATTTTTTAAACTGTCAGGATAAACCACTGTCTAGTTATTATCACCAATATTAAACTGCCAGTATTATCACTGAAATATTGTTGTCAGTGATAGGGAAAATATATATACTGTGAGTCTTCGTTAGTGAAACAATTGAGTATAAGGAGCTGAAATGTCTGCAGTTTATTCTACTTTACCCTTTAAGACTCAGTAGTCAGATCTCATTAGATGGAACATGGAAGCCATTGTCTAATCAGCTTTCTCTTTAGTGACATGATGTCTCATTCCTAAATTTTGTAATGATTTCCCTTCTCTGTTACAAAGACTTGAAATACATATTTAAGTGCACGTTAGTCTTTTGTTTTGGCATTTTAGGTTTAGAGAGTATGACTCATATGAAATAAATGTGCCTGTTCTTTCGTTTGGTTTTTGAACCAAAAAAAAAAAAGATTTCTTTTTATACATTAATGACCTTCCAGTTGGGATTGTTAACATTAAAACCATATGGATATAGAGGATAACAGGAATTAGGCAGTACTCATAGTACATAGAATCTGTGATTTTTATAAAAAGTGAAATGTACAGTATAGATACACTATATCCAGGTTTGAATTTTCCATACTATAACAACAAATTAGAATATTTGTATACATATAGCTTTGATAGTGTATTATCCAAATTAGCATGGAAAATTTAAATGTTCTAGTATCTAAATTTTTAATTTTTAACCCTATTTCCTAGCCCTAGGACTTACTGGAGTCCCTTATAATACAAACTTACTTGATTTTTCCCTGTTAGACTACCTCATGAAGTTATTTGGCTCCAAAGTGATTAAACATCTCAGGGAAGAAAAGAAAAGAACTTGAAATAATTCACCAATTAGGTAGACAATTCTCAAGTGATTAAAACTGGCAGCAAAGAAACAAGGCTTAGCATGCTCCCTCACATTTGTCCTGGGCACTTCATGATCCAGAGATATGAAACAAGTGAAACCAGGCAACCTGAAAACCTCCCCCATTAGGATACAGGCTTTATTTAATAGCTGTGACCACACTCACAAGGATAAACACCTTTTTTACCTTTCATACCTATGCAGCGTCCCTCCTTTACATGGGTAGTCTTTCTGAAATCACTTTAAGTTTTGATCTCTTTCATATAGGACATAAGTAAAGTGAGCATTGGCCACACTCAAATAGTTTCTTAGTGAAATGAATTGGTGGCAAACAATACATTTCTTATCTAAGAACCTTAATTAACTTTACCTTGCCTTCTGCCTTTGTCACTTGGCACTTCCACATAAGCCTCACCCAAAAACTTGGAAGAAGTGATTGTCATTTCCGTGAACTTTTATTTAGTAGCTGGAGTGTGCTAGGAATAGAAAGGCGATGGCATCCCTGCCATTCGGGAGCTCATGGACAGGTTTGCAGGGGGATATAACTATTCCCAAGCTGTTTCATGAAAGGTAGTAGTGGTCTTTGCACATTTGTTTTACAAATACACATAACATTAAAACGAATCCCACACACATTTTACTGGCAGTGTACCTTGACATTGGCATTTGGAAATCTTTGAAATGCCTTTTCAGACTGAGCTAAAATCCAAACAGTAGCTGATTTGTATGCTAACACATGGTGTGGATAAATATTAGCCCTAACTCGTATGTGACTGGACAAACATACCATCCTGATAGTTAAGCTTCCTTGAGCTCAGTTAGCACTTGGTATTACTTTAACTCTTGTTGGACAACCTCATTTGGGATTTTGGTTTTCAGAGATGGTTACTGTTAAAAATGGATCATGGTTAACCAGTCCTTGCTATTAACATAGATATAATAGTCTGCAGATACTGTAGTAGGTTTAGATTTATAGAGGTAGTATCTTGCCTTTGGGAAGTCCTCAGTCTTAACTCTGGAGGCCAAAGTGAAATACATCAGATATAGTGGTAAATGCTGCCCAAAATGCTACAGTAGCCAAAGGAGAGAAACAACTTCACCGAAGGAGATTGTCAAAGAAATTTCCTAGAACTAGTGGCAGCTGAATCCTTGTTCTTAAGTTGGGAATCTCTAGCCAAGAAGCAGCAGGACATTGCAACCAAATG
Organism: Hipposideros armiger; assembly: GCF_001890085.2. Taxonomy (NCBI): domain Eukaryota; kingdom Metazoa; phylum Chordata; class Mammalia; order Chiroptera; family Hipposideridae; genus Hipposideros; species Hipposideros armiger. The sequence continues at coordinate 559,356 of NW_017732168.1, forward strand.
GCACAGCCTCTGCAGAGGTATTGATGGGGGCTAGATGGAACAGGTGAAAACCACAGGGCGTCTGGCTGTTAAGGCAGAAAGTGTGTAATGTGAGGGCTTGGACAGATAGAGAGGAGCCTGGTGGTAACGAGGAGGACACTTGTAACATGCCGGAGGATTTCAAGAGTGTGATGTGAGTTTGGATTTTTGTCTTGTAACATGCTGATGGAAGCACAGAGGGGTGAATCATAAAGACAAACAGGGAGACTGAATAGAGAATTGTAGAAACTTAAGGGGTACATGGACTGATTGAGCTGTGGTAGTCAGTACAGAGAGAGGTAGCGTTGACATAACCATACAGGAGAAAAGGAAAATGTGGAAGATACCCCAGTTTCTGGCTCTCTAATTTGGATAGTAGAGCTGTTGGGAGAATTACCAAAGCTGAGCAGCCTTTAGTGGGACACAGGTCAATTTGAAATGTCCAGTTGTGGTGTCCTTGAGATTTCCCAACGGACATGTTAAATGAGTTCTCTAGTACAGAATTAATTAAAGCCATGGCTGACTAATTATATTGTGGTTGGAAAATAATTTCATATTATAAGCATCATACTTTTTTTTTTTTTGCTAAAAGTAAAGCAGTAAATGAATGTAAACTCAGCTTTGACAGAATAAGATATTTTTTGAAAGTAGTTTCTTTGTAGAGTTATACTTAAGAATCAGCAAACAGTTATTTAAATTCAAAATGCAGGGGGAAAAGATTAGAATATTACAGCCTCCTTGTTACAGAACTTTCAGAATTAATCTGTTATTAAGGTTACTATCTAGAAAACACTGGTCTCAGTTATTGGTAGCACATACTCATTTTTTTTTTTAAATTGGGGAATTGGGGGAGGGGAAACAGCATTGGGCAATCGGGGAAGGTGGACAGACAAGTTGCTGTCCTTTTGTTCTTCAGTCTAGTTGTGGAGGACGTCGCTTCACTGGCCCATGTTGGTGTTATCATTGTGCTTTTCCC
>NW_017732168.1:562724-582803 GCF_001890085.2 Hipposideros armiger
ATCTGAAGTGTACCTGGCGTATAAGACGACCCCCCACTTGGAGGCATATTTTTCAGGGCCAAAAAATCGTCTTATACGCCGGCAAATACAGTATACTGACATGCGTATTAGTTGAAAAGTGACAGTTTGGTGCCATCTTATGGTTAAAAAGAAAATACTGTAATGCCTTGACCATTTGCTCTTTTTTCATCAAGTCTGCATCTTAGAAGCATAATATGAAAGAACTTGTTATGTAAGTCTTAGAAAATACATCCTTTTGAGCAATCAATAATATATAGCAAGCCCCAAATAGGTGATTATAGAAAATGTATGCTTCATAGGAAAGATGTGACAGACTTTACATTTAAGCATTATTAGATCAACTGTAAGGAGTTACAGATGAGTATGTTTTCATGTTCCTTTCAAACATTCATCCATATGGTTACATAATAGGATTGCATTAGAATTTATAAGTATCCTACTTGGAACAGATCTGGTGACCCATGAATTAGATAGAGGTGTTAAAATTTAGGGAAACAATTTATTTTAATGCCTCAGTAACTCACCCACATGGGGCTATTGATTTAGTTTTGGGGTTGACAGACTGGTGTGCAGGCCAACTCTGTCTGCTGCCAGATTTATAAAGTTTTATTGAAACTCAGCATGTTCATTATCACTGCTTTCAGGCTACAACAGTGGAGGTGAGTAGTTGCAACACAGACCATATGGCCCACTAAACCTAAAATAATTAACTTTCTAGCCCTTTAGAGAAAAGGTTGCCTACTCATACATTCAAAAAAAGGAAAATAGACCTGTGCGTTGCATTCAGTGGACCAGAAAGGAAGTGGCATCAATTTTCTCTCCCCTCCAATCTCCCAACAGGATGTTCTCTCTGGGATGGATGCACTTGACACCAGATTTGATATCAGTGACTCCCCCGAGTCACCTCCAAGGCTCCTATGTGGAGAAAGTCAGAGTCTAAATCTGTTCTTAGAACATCAACAGAGAGGACATGGCAGCTGTTACCAGTCCCACCTCATCAAGGCTCCCTGTTCTTATAATAGGTGGAGTGTTTTGATTTGTTGTTCCATCTGAGTTGGGCTCCTCAAAACACACACATACACCCCACCCCCCAACCCCCACTCACTAAACTTGTATGGTAGATTCTGCTGCTCTCTGGCCTACCTGACCCCTCCTGCCCTCTTGGATGTGCAAGAGAAGTGGGGGTTTCCCTCTCATTGGCTGTTTCCCCCTAACACAAACACAGAAACAGGTTTAATTTGAGTAGGCTAAATTATTGGATTGTCGGAAAAGACATGATGCATTTTTGCAACGAAAAACAAAAATGCGTCATAAACTTTTCTGACAACCCAATATATCATCTTGCTTAGGGAAGACAAAGTTTAGTAATAGTAGAAACAAAAATACCAGTCTTAGTGAAAAATACACCCTCTAACTCATTTCCTCAGAACAACATTCTAAACCCAAACTTATTTGCCTAGTATTTATCACATTTCTAAGGGAAAAGTTATGACAGTATTTCTTAGTGGATTCCTCTTACAGCGCACTCTGGCTGGCTGACTTAGTGCTTTACAAAATAGATTATGGTTATCTCAATAGGGTCCATTTCTTCTGTTTTTTTTTGTTGTTTTTTGTTTTTTGTTTTTTTAGCTGAGCCATCCTGCTGCCTGTTGGCAGCTCAGCGGCAACTCAGCTCGGGCTGGGCATCGAACCGCTGTTATTCAGAGCTCGTACTCTTGTGCAAGCTCTTAACCAACTGAGCCACTCGGCCGGCCCCTCTTCTGTTTGTTTTTTAAAAACAATTTGCAAAAATCTGAAAACCTGAGGGGCTACAGTATATTTGTGATTGGAAACTTGGGTTTGTGGAGGTCACTATTCCCAGATTTCAACACCAAACCCTCCCCCTCCTGCCCATTTTTACCTGTTTTCCATAGTTTCTTGGGGAAAGACAAGGGGCATTGATTCTAATAGTACAACATACTCATTGGAGTTATTTGTAAATAGAGGAGCCGAGAGGAAAACATTTCATAATCTCAACATGCACAGGCTTTAACCGAGGCTCCAGACATATGTACGGCTGCCCAGCAGATGTCTCCACTTAAGCACCTAAAAGGTATGTCTAACTTAACATGTCCCTGGTTCCCTACTTCCCAACTACACCCCATCCTACGCAAATGACAACTGAATATGAAATCTGAAAACAGAGGGTTCCTGTCTGTATTTTAATGAAGTATAAAATGCTGTATGACAATAGCAATTTTAGCAATAATTTATAGTTCTCACTGGTACATTTACAAACCCCATTTTTCTACAGAGTAATGTTACTAGGTATTTACTCAAAAAGTTTTCACATTAGAGCAAGTTCACCAGCTAATAATAGGTAGATTAATCCACATAACCCCTGTATCATAAAGTATAGTTAATTACTTGGTATTCATGATAGCAAGTACGGAGACACTGTGAAAGTAGACTTCCTGTTTTTCCTGCCAACATCCTTTGATTTATTCTTATGATGTGTACCAGACAGGAAGATACGGGGACAGTAATGCCTAGATAGACACATGGCAGTTCTTCAAGAAGAACCAGCACCTCAGTTAATCCTCCCAAAATTTACGTTTTCCTAATCTTTTATGCTAGTTCACGTAACAGCATAATTTTTTCACAAAGCCAAATGATTCCATCTTACAAATTATCAAAAATCCAATATTGATCCTTGCTGATCAGCTTGTTTTTTTTTTTTGTTTTTTTTTTTTGTTTTTACAAAAACATTCCTAGTTGTTCCCTGAATCCTGATCACAATCGGTTATATTGTGCACAGAAATCTCAAGTGTCTCCAAAGTGGTAATGAGGAAATTGATTCTTAAAATATGTATACATGTATATGTATGTGTCTATGTAAATAAATACATAAATATTGAGAAAGATTTAGCTGTTCTAACCAGGTACCTAAAACGTTATCCAGACTAGTTAGGAATTACGACGATTGCTTGCGCACTACAGCATATTCATGTGCGATTTCTCTCCCTGATAACTGAATCCAGTGTAACTAGCTGGGCACACGTTTCCATGTATATTCTCATCTAGTTCTCCCATTTTCACAGACTGGTGCATCACCTGGTGCAGTCAAGTCTATGAATTTTGAAACATCTTTCCTCAGAATGAGGTTCCTACCTTAGACTTTTTACAGCTGGATGGGCATGAATTTTAGCATTATTCAGACCTGGAAAGAAATGCCAAAACTATTTAACCTGTGTGACTCAGGCAGTTGCTGCTGTAAGTGGGGAGGCATCTTTTTAATACATCTGTTCAAAACAGTATTAATTTTAAATTGGTGCAAGGTACAGAATCATTTTCAGTTGTCTTGACTGAAATGCATCAATGAAAGACATGAAAAATACCAAGTACCCACACATCCATTTCACGAAAAGTATTACGGTCACTATGTTTGGAGTTGGGTACAAGTGAAAGTTTGTCCTTTTACGAATGTGATTTTTCTTTGTCTTGAGGGTGACTGCTTTCCAGGTGCTGCTCTGGGTTCATGCCTTACCAGCCAGCCAAATAACATGCCAGTAACTGTGGAAACCTCACTAAGGGGGAAAACGGTTTGGCCTCCTTAGGGTTATTGGGTAGAACCAGGATATAACCCTGGCAGTTGCAGGACATTTCCAGGAAGTGGTAAGCTCTCTTATTTTTTTCCTATCTTGGAACACGTCCAGGGCTCTTTCAAATTGGGTTTAAAAACAATACAGAAGATTCCTTGATAAGAAAAGGCAGGAAGGGCACAAATACTCACATATGGATAGTTCCTTTTGGTCATTTTTTCATTATCTTCTGAGGTTGAACTTGGCTGCCTATTCACAATCTCTTGCCACTTACCCACTTTTTCCAGTATGGCTTCAGCCTGACAGCTTGGCTGAAGTTGCTTTAATGTTCTCATGTTCTTGTCCTCATCTTAGCCATATTCAATAGTGCTGACCTCCTTTGCCTTTGCAAAATTCTGCCATAAGCTCTGGCAACTACTGGTCTCATGGTGCCTTGATCTTTCTGTTCAGCACTCTCACTTCTTCCCAGATCCTTTGATTTGCTTTTGGTTTTCATGCGTGCATGTAATAATAATGGCTGTCATTTATTGCATGTTAGTGCAGGCACTGTGCTCTGTACTTAAAAAGTACATGTCATTTCATCCTTAGACAATAATTTGAACTATTGGGATCCCCATTTTACAGATAGGGTAAATTGAGGCATAATCATGGATTCATTTATTTTGTGCACAAAGGAAGAAAAGATAATTCTAAGACCTTTCTAGCTATTGAGGTTTCTATCTTCTAATTTGAATTCTTTTTCTCATGGTCAATTATCATAAAATGCCTTTAGTTTATATTTACAGGACACACACACACACACACGGACACACAACTTTGTAAGTCCAGGTATCTCAAAAAAGGCTTGTAAAAATAAAGTTCAAGTATAATTTTATCACAACACTGAATATGATTGGTTACATTGTTTTTTCTCCAACTTCATTTCTAAAATTTATTCATTTTAGCAATCCAGAGTTTTGTTACTTAAACTGCTTTTTGATGACATACGTTTCCAAAGCCTCAGGTGAGATTTCATTAGCTAGAACTCAGTCAGAAAGAGCAAGACCTAAAGACTTGATTAAAAACAGGAAACATTTTACAAATGGAATACGGGATGGAATCCGCTTCAGCCCAGGTGCTCCCGTTGCTTCCTGCACCTCCCCTGAATCACATCTGTCTCTTAAAGCCAAGCTCAAAAGCCAGGCCTGGAAACCCTGATTTGACCTCTCCTCATCCTGGTGACTGCTGTCTCACTGGAGCATTCAGTCTGCACTTGGTAATTTTGCACCGGACAGATTGCTTCATAAAATATTCTCTTATTTCATTGTGTGTTGTCTCTCTAAACAGCTTACACACTATGTCCTGTGAGGGTGAGGAACTAGGTCATATTTCTTTGGTAACCCCCCTCAGATATCCTGTGGAATATTTATGACCTCATTTAATACATACAGGACAGGATACATACCGGGGTAGGTAACTTGCCTGAATTCTCACACAGAGGAAGAGTTAATGCACGTTACTAGATTTTATCCCCTTTACTGCAAGGCTGAGTAATTTCAAGTGAATTGCCCTGATTGCAATGGCTAGAGAAGGGAACCTGATGTTTTATTCTACTGAAGGAGGGCCTTTGCTTGAAAAACTTTTTAATAAAAGAAAAAAATGATTGATATAACTCAGTTGACTTTTAATTAAACTCTGTAGCTCCATACACTCTTCAGTTTGGTGCCTGTCAAACCAGTTATTTGTCAAAGTGGAAGTGGGAATGAATGGCTTTCCATGCAAGATTGATGGTTTTAAAAAGCACAGTTGATGAGTCAGAAAGTAGGACACTTACATTGTTATAATTGGCCCTCAACTCCACGAATGAAGGAAAAGAGATTTTTGATATAACGAAGTCTCACATACTTATAATCCATATTAGATCCACTATTTGCTGGAAAAATACGTATCTACTCAAAAATAGATGCGTATGACTGCTGTTCTTGATTCTTCTGGGAATAACTATTTCTTAGAGACATAAAAACATCCTTACTAAGGAGCCTCATGCACTCTTTCTAAAATAATTAAACAAAAATTTCCTTATTTCAAGAGCTTTTACTTGAAACAGAAGCCAGTGTTTAGGGTTGAAAACTTTAGGAGCAAATGAGATTGTGTTTTCTCTTTTTGTAACTGGCTGAAGCCAGTGAATACTTGGGAGGTGTGTAACATTGGCTGATGCTGTACTTACTCCTCTAAGAGTATGGTACTACTAGGAAGGTGGAGAGAATTATTTACCAGATTTTAGTAACTGAACATAAGCCTGTTCAACCTGGCAGCTTGAAACCACATTTAGGGTTATTACACGTGGAATATACCAGTGAGAAAGGAGAGAAGAAAGGAAGAACACAATTGGTATGAATGCAAATGAAATGAAGTTAAGAATATACTTTCAGATCTTGCCCAAATGTATTCATTCCACTTGCTCTTTTATTTTCAAGTTCTTTATTTGGAACTGGCCAGTACTTTCGCAATTCTGTTGGTATTTGTAATTTTATCTGCCTCTAGTGTGTTCCAGGTATGTCTTTCAGTCTTCTGACTGCAAATCCACAGGAAGAAATACATTTTGCACAACCATCTAATATATAATATACATATCTGATATTTTTCATTAAAAATGCTGGTTATGACTCATTAATTTCACATCCCATTAATGGGTCAAACCTGCAGTATGAGAAATGGCCTAGGTTCCGGTATTGCCGCATATATCCAATAATTTCTTCCTGGTGTTTCCTCCTCCTCAGGAAACAGCTCAGGATTCTGTTTCTTATTTTGTTGGGGCCTTTAGAGTTTCAACTTCTGTTTTAAAACCTGGGGCATATCTAAAGAGCTAATCAACCCAGCCATGGTCTCATTTACTAAGTACTTAAAGGTATATAGTTTTCTGTCTGGTATCCTAACTTCTATCTTCCAAGTCAGACCTTTCACAATAAAGAATGAAGAGGAAACAGTTGTATAAAGATTTTAAAAAAAAAAACGATAACCCAGCTGCTGCTTGAAATAACTGAAAACATAGCTGACTAGTTGCTGCAATTTAGAAAACATAGCTGACTAGTTGCTGCAATTTAAAGGCTATAGACTATTATTAGTAACTTACTGAAATGGAACATGAGAAGTACAAATATGCTTTCAAATGTGTGTAAAGAATACAGAAGTTTCTCAAATCAGGTTGTATTTATTAAAAGAATACAAAATACCTTGGAATCAAAGATTACTTAATTGCAATGTTTATCCCCTAACAGGTTAGTTCTAAAGAAAAAAGATAATCATTTTAAGGTAGGTAGCAGAAAAATTTTAAGTGAGAGCTATATATCTGGTTTCAGACAGTTTATTCAAGCTCCGAGGCCTCAATTTCCTCCACGTTTTCAACCATTAATGGCCCAAATCGATTGCTTCCCTCATACCAACATCTCGTGTTGGAGATGGTTCCCACTCTGTTCTTTGACCAGTTGGTACCTTGTTTCTTTTGCCTTTTTTTTTTTGAATTTAGTTTACCCTTTGGTAGGAATAATTCAGCAGGGGCAAATGACCTTGTGGCATTGAACAGATGTTCATAAAGTTGCTTTGCCTCAGGACACATGCTCAGGAGACTTTCTGCAGAGGTTGACGTTAGAAGTTGTTGGCATAGTCCATGCACCAGGCTTCCGCTGTACAGACTGTTCAATGGGGGAGAGAAGGGTGCTGTTAAAACAGGTTCAGCGCACTGGGACAGCCATGGTTAACATGGCTTCAGCAAATGCACCTAACCGCTGAGAACGCTTCTATAAAATTATTATTAAAATTACTTAGGAATAATCTGTTCCTTGAAGGAAGGAACTGAGTTATTACAAAGATTACTTCTTGGCTGGTGACATTTTTATGAACAGATTAAGTAAGGGAGGCTTGCTGGTTCTGCAACTAGCACCAAGTGGAGGAGGCCTCTTAACACTTCAAAGAAAAGGAATGCTTTTGATAAACTGAACAGGCAGACTGTTGAAATATGAGAAAATTTAATGGTATCATTTGCAAGGTCATTCATTCACTTGGACCAAAAACCTACTTCACAAATATAAGATGGGAGTAACTGGAAGCCACAAATTTAATATATAACTAACTGCCAGAGCTGAATAACTGGTACCTTAGCACTTGATGTAGAACCGTCATTTAATCATTGAAAAAAATCATCATTTAAAAGCCTTGGTAATGCTGAGATGCAAGAACAATCCTACTGAAATCATTATTATGAGAACTGTTTGGTCTTGGTTTTCCTGCTTTGTTTTAAAGGGATTTCTGGTAACTTGAGAGAATCCAATCAAGAATGACCTAAATTATTAAAGGTGTAAGGAATAAAGAATCCATAGGTTTTGACCAATTAATCTTATTTGGTAGAGAGTTCTAGGGTTAGCTTATCTATGAGGCCCGGAGATATATTAACACTATTTACTGCTAGGAAGCTTTTCACCTTGAAACATTTAAAGTCACACCAGCATATTTTGTATGCCTCCATATAACACCCTTTATAAAACAAATATTTGAGTACTTTCTATATGCTGGGCACTGGGGCTACAACAGTACAAAAAATAGACAAGACCCTGCCCTCATAGAGTTTACATTAAAGTGAAGAGAGACAATGCATATATACAATTTCAACTCCGTTTTCTAACCATCACCCTTTTACCTTCTTCATTCACTCCCCCTAGTGCCTTCTGGATGGACAGTCACCAGGATATCCAATCCATTGAGCCTACTGCCTTTTCACTGGCCCGTATCCTACTGCTTACACAGCTTAACCTCCATAATCAGACAGTATAATCACTAACTGGCATACAGGCTGCATCTGCCTTCTTCATACTGGTTGGGCAAAACAAAAGCCCTAGATAAAGTTCACTTAAGCATCACTAGTCATCTCACTAGAATGAAATGTCTCCATGATGTGGAGATTTTTTTAAATGTTTTGTTCAATACACCATAGGCACAGGGTAGGCATTTAATTAATATCTGAAGGAATGAGTGAACAATATGCCAAGTGGTAAAAAACGCAATTACAGAAATACCAAAGAGTAATAGGACTAGAGTGACAGGAAGTAGAAAGTAATAGTTCAGTAAGATGATCAGAAAAAGCTTTTGTAAAGTGATATTTGAACAAATATTGAAAAGAAATGAGGGGACAAGTTATATCCTGACAACTGTTTTTTGGTTTTTTTTTTAACTTTAGAACCAATTTTTAAAAAATTTGATCAAATCATGGAAACTTTGGGAGTATGGAAATAATATTTTTCCTGTTTCCAGCTCTTTAGCTATAATAGTGCTCCAAAACCAATTATACTAAGATTAATTTTTAAAAATAACTTCTGTGCTTTAAATATAAATAAGAGCATTTACTTCTGTGGTGTGCAGCCGTCTGAACTAGTTTCCGCGGTGCTTACCAAGTTAGGTTTGGCTCTGGGAGAGGAGTGGACAGCAGCTGATTGAGATACATCCCCATCTGCAGACAGCTCTGCCACTGACAGAAGACGTGAGCTGTGTCTAAATCCAGTCTCGTACCAGGCCGCGTCTTCATTCTTTGCAATTTTTCATACAACATCTTGGCACCATCCTCTCGCCGCAGATGGTCCTTATCTAGAGAAAGAAACAATCCAAGGGCAGTATTCCCCCAAACACTCTATCAGCTTGTCATTTTCTCCATAGATAAAACTTCCAATTCCATAAAGAAAAAAGGAGTTTAAATAACCAAAATGCTTTACTAGCTCTCTACTATTTTAATGTCAGCGTAAAAGCCTTGCTGTATAAACTGAGATATTATACTGAAATGCCTTTTTAGTGACAACCTAACTTTATTCAACCTCAAATTTTTTTCCCCCCGTAAAATAGTATCTCTTCCACTGGTCTAAACACATCTCATCAAATTCTCCAAATCCTAAATCTCTCTGGAAAACACAAATTACTATGATATATCATTCTTCATTGTTCTCTTCCTCCAGACTTCCTTTTGTGGAGACCCCAAGCTATAGTGCAAAGAAACAGCCTGTGTGTTCAAAGGACATTTTAATTTCTGTTTTAGGGGAGGAAAACTAAAGCATGACTCCCAGAGAATGTGGCAAATCAGCAGCTTCTTCACAGAGGATAAGGGGCAAGAAGCAAAAGCCCTGGGAACGAGGAATGCTGCATGTGTCCAGCCATAGCTCCTGTAGGTTTCTCTGAGCGGGACGCACAAAATAATATCCGGACCAACTTGAAAGTATAAAAAGGAGGCCCACCTTTTACCAATTAGCAAGCAGCAAGGCACTGAGCCTGCCTGGGTGTCGGGTCCACAATTCCTACAAGAAAAGAAACAGACCCTTGACATGCCCCTTCAGTTGGACTCAGGTAAAAACTTAATAGGCTTGTGCTCTGAGAATTTTAACTATATGACTCCATGCGAGGAAATACCCTAAACTTGTGTCTTAACCAGTAGTGGCCCTTAACTTACTAGTTTTGCATTAAGTTGGCTATCATATAACCACAGTCCCTTCTGACAGCTACTCTCACACTTGTCTTGGAGTCTATGCTAGTTCATTCTTTCATTTAACTTATTTTAAAAAAGTAAACTCCAGAGTAGCGTAAGCCAACAGAACTTTGTGCAATGACGGAAATGTCCTATATCAGCCCTGTCCTCTAGCCACATGTAGCTACTGAGCACTTGAAACATAGCTATCATTTTAGATATTACTGTTCTAGAGTGCGTTAACTATTGTACATATTTATGTAAGCTGTCACAGCATTTGTAATTTTTAATGAGAATAATTCCATTAGAGAGCAGAAATGCTCCAATGCATCAACATTTCACCTAATATTTAAATGCAGATGAAACTGCCTCAAAGTATTTCTCAGAAGTTACTATTTCTACCATCACTACTTACGTACTAATTGAAACTTACAATGGAGAAAAAGAAAAGTAAAAAAATAGCACAAGCATGCATGTTGATCGTGGTTGTAGGTATTCCGAAGTTTCACCTTCGGAAATTTTGATTGTTTCTCCAGATGATGTTGCTGCTGTATTGACATCAGGGATAGAGATAGAAAATGTGGAATCCAAAATGCAGCTGGCCTATCCGTCACACTTCATATAGGTTAAAGCATTCGTGCCACAGAGCAGGTGGGATAGGGTGGTATGAGTTCGTTTTCACTATTGTGCCCTTTAAGTCAAACCCTCAGGCACTGAGCCTGGCACATGGGAAGTGCTCAAAATTATTTGCCAATGAATGAAGGACATACTGGTGCCTCCATTTCTAAGGAGTAGATAATCCAAGAATATTTTTTTGTTTGTTTAAACTTTCTATTATATGTAAGTAACATGCAAAAATACACTCCTGGGATTTCTAGGCACCTACCAGGGCTGTTGATCATGGCATGCAAGGGCCCCATCAGCATCCCCAGCAGTAAAGCTTGTAGATGATACAGCTTTGCCTTGGCCTCTGTGCTCTGCAACCAGTAGCAGCTGACAGCAATGGGCAATTTCAACAAAGCAGGGACTGGGTCCAGGATGGTCTGTTTCACCTTCAGCGTTTCTAACAGGAGTAACTGCCGCTTACCCAAGGAGAGCTGAAAATACCAACATCCTGCAAGTTACTTTGGGGAATGTCTTTTTGCTCCCCGTATGAAGAGAACTGAATGAAAATAAAACTGCTGTATCAGTTTCTTATCTTCCTGTGGAAAAAAAATCAGCCACAGTCAAAGCATTTAGAACACTAACAAGGCGCTTAATGAACATGGTTGGCTGAATGGATGTATTGACTACTCCCGCTACACAGCCCTTGCTCTTGTCATTCCATCCTCCATGTAGGCTGATAGGCATCTTCTGTGCATGTCACTTGGAGAGCTTGTTAAAAATTCCATTCTTAGGCTCCACCCCCTAAATTTTGATTTGGTAAATCCAAGGGGAGCCCAGGAATCTGCATTTTAACTTCTGCTTTGAGAAAGAGCTATGCTCAACCACACCCTTACTTGCCAGTGACTATTTAGGCCCCACCTTCTCCACGATGCCATTAAGGGTCACCTCCAGAGGAAACTTAGATTACTCGCACCCTTGTGGCATTATCATACAGCGTTCTATTTGTTTTGGTCCTGTCACATGTCCCTACCCAGCTGAATGTTTTATTGCCTTTGTGTTCTCTCACACAGGGATTGTCCAAGGTGGCTACTCGTAGGTGAGGTATATTCAAGGGAGATAGGAATATTTAAAGACTACGTGCATTGTGCTGGCAACCACATACCATACTCACTTATACTTCATGTTTTAGAGCGTGCACTTCAAATGAAAGGAAGTAAACAGCTATGGGGGCTTTGGGCTTGCTGAAGTAATTTTACCTAATGAATCTTAAGACTTAAGAACCATAAGGAACCTTACAGGTCACATACTTTCACAGATCAGGAAATTAGCACTATTAAAAGGGCACCTTCAAGGGAAATTTACAAACAAACTTTAAGAGAAAAAAATAGTTGTATTTCTGGGCCGGCCGAGTGGCGCGTTGGTTAAGAGCTGGCTTGGGATGCCAGAGGGCCCCGGTTCAGATCCCACATATGAGGGCCAGTGACACTGCCCTCCACAGCTGAGATGCTGAACAACAGCTCGACCTGGAGCTGGGCTGCCGTGGGTCACCGGGACAGCGTAGGCTGCAGTCCCCTGCTGCAGTGGGCTGTTGTAAGCTACCATGTGTAGCCGGCAGCCAGCGTGAGCAGCCAGCAGCCGCCGTAAGTGGCTGTCCAGAGGCTGGCGACTGGTCTGCCTCGCCCAGGAAGAGCGCAATGATGGTGCCAACTTGGGCCAGTGAAGCAACGTCCTCCACAACTAGACTGAAGAACAAAAGGACAGCAACTTGTCTGTTCCCCTTCCCCCAATTCCCCAGCGCTGTTCTCCTCCCCCAATTCCCCAATAAAATCTTAAAAAAAAAAGTTGTATTTCTAGTGTGAATGAAGCCAGCCATCTGAGCTTGACTTCAGAGACATTCTGTCCCTCACTAACTCTGGCCTCAGGCAAGTTTCTGAGCTTTTCTACAGCCAGTCTGATCATCTGTAAAATGAGCATTCTGTTGAGTTACACAAAACGTTTCATGGAACCCACTAGTCCTTAGCCCCTTCCAAAAGGGGAACGACTGTGCTCCCAGCCCTTAGATCTGGCTAGGTTTTATCTCATGTGACAACTCCTTTCCCTTCCCCCCAGGAGGAAGGAAAGCATAAGCCTGCAGACGAAGCTCCACACAGAGGCAGAAGTGCCCAGAGAGAGGCTGGTGTTGGCACTGCCTCACTCCCCAAGAAGGACCCACTTCCGTCTCTTTACGATTAACCTCTCGTTGGTTAACTTAAGTGGCTCTCTGTCCACTGCAGCTAACATGACCAAAATGGAAACTCCACCCTAGGTGGTTAGTGTGGGAACTAAATGGGAGATTGTATCAAATTTATTACAACAGCTGGCACAAAGCAGATGATCAAGTATTATTACCACATCATGTTAAGAAACAAAATGAACAGACACTATCACAAAGTTTCTATATTTTTACCTGCATTTGTCTCTGGAATCACATTTGCACCTGATACTGTTTTAGAATTGTCATGGGCTAATTAGAGCTAACAACATTGAGCTAAATACAGAATTGATTTGCTTATGCCAAGGGAAAACCAAATGATATCACTGCATAGACAGTGAACTAAAATTTCACCCTACTTTGAATACAGGTAAGTGATGAGAACAGTTGTCACGTCCACTTAGCAAGTACAATCAACATGCGATACTCATTGACTCAACTGGATTTTCATGTGGCGGAAACGTGTCCTGATCCCTATGTCACACCATATAGAAACAAATCAATTCTAGATAGATTGTAGATCTAAATGTGAAAGGCAAAAAAATTTTTTTTTCATGACCTTGCAGTAGGCGGTAATTTCTTAAATGGGTCATAAAAGTGATAACCATAAATAATAAAAATTTAAATTGTACTATATTAAGAACTTCTGTTTATCAACACATACTACAATGAAAAGACAATTCACAGAATGAGAGAAGCAATTCACAATACATGTTATCTGACAAAGGACCTGTATATAAAAATAAAAAATGAACAGGAAAATGGGCAAAACACTTTGAACAGAAACTTACATAACAGTATCCAAATGGCCAAAGAACACATGAAAAGATGCTCAAATAGGTCATCAGAGAAATATAAATTAACACCTACTAAGTTGGCTAAAATAATGCCACACAACCATCAGAATAGCTACATTTTTTAAGGATAGAAAACAAGTATCAGCAAGGGTGTAAAGTAAAAGGAATTTTTATAAGCTGCTGGTAGGAATATTAATTGATAAAACCACTTTTACAAGACCATTTGGCATATATCTTCTAAGCTGAACATATGGGTATCCTACAACCCATCAATTCCACTCCATTTTCTATTGCAAGTTATATATGCAATAGAAATGTGTTCATATTTTCACTAATGTGCACTAGAATGTTGATAGCACTATTCGTAATAGCCCAAACTGCAAATTACCTAAATGCCCATCAGCTATAAGATGAAAAACCAACTGTGGAATATTCCCACAATGTAATAGTATACAGTAATGAGAAATGAATGATTTACAGCTACTCACAGTCATATGAAAGAATCTCACAAGCTCAAGTTGAATAAAAGAGGCCAGATGAAAGATTCATACTGTACGATTCAATTTTTATAAAGTATAAAAACAATAAACTATTCAGTGTTGTTAGAGGTCTGAATAGCGATTACAGGGGGTGGGAGGAGTGACTGGAACCATACACTAGGGTGCTGATAATGAGTCTTCATCTGGGTGCTCTTTACATGGAGCTGTCATGTTGGTGAAAATGCATCAAGCTGTATAATTATCTGTGCGCACTGCTATGTGTACATATGCAGAGAGAGATAAGTTGCAAAGAGGCAAGAGGAAACTTTTAGGGGTGATGGAAAACATTTTAATTGCAGGATAGATTCACGAATGTAAACATACATGAAAACCCAAAAGTGCACACTTTAAATATGGGCACTTCATTGTACATCAATGATTTCTCAATAAAGCCATAAAAAAGTTTTCGAAAGCCCTCCAACACAGCACCATTTATGTTATGAGCAGAAATGTAATTTCAGCAAAGCATCATCCTTTAGAATGTTGCTAATTTCAATTTTACTGGTGTGGGTCAAGTTCTAATAAATCCCCTCTGTCTGGAATTTGACCTATGACCAACTTTCTAATTCTGTAACCCTGGAAACATGATAAAGTTTGTCAGCTGTGTTAGCATGATAAAAATGACTCTTGTAAAACTGCATCTAGACTTGAACTATAAATGAACTGTACACATCATATCCTGGGGCTTCTCTGACTGCAGTGACTTGTAATTATTATAGGCATGTCCCTTGCAGAGACCTTGAAAACTATATCTATGAAATTGTTACAAGAAAGATTGGATCCTGTGGGGAAGGAGGCCAAGGAGACTTTCTATTTCTTTAATTGAGATATGATTCACATGTCATATAACTCATCATTTTAAAGTGCCTTTAGTATATTTATAAGCCTGTGCAACGATCACTACTTCCAGAACATTTCATCACCCCAAAAAAGACCCCTTTCCCATTGGCAGTCATTCCCCATTGCCAAGGAGGCTCTTGTACCAACTTGTGAATCTGGTTTCCTCCTGCCTGAGCTGTCACTAATGGGGAGGCTAAAGAGGTGAGTTCCTGGTCAATGGTGTAGGTCAATGGCATTACTGACATTTCGGGCAGGACAATTCTTTGTTGTGGAGAACTGTCCTGTGCATTGTAGGATATTTAGTAGCATCCTTGGCCTCACCCTACTAGATGCCAGTAGCAACCTCCGCCTGCCCCCCTGCCAGTCCCCAACCCCCAGGTAGTGACAATCAAAAGTGTCTTCAGACATTGCCAAATATCGCCCCCCCCCTTGGGGGTGTGTATGAAATCACCCCCAGCAGAGTAGACTGTTGAAAGTTCTCCCACATTAAAGGAAAGCCTGATTCAAACCTGTTTGAAGCTATGGTTGCTGTTCTAAATCTTTAGTTGACTGGCACCAACAGCAGCCTATGAGAGTCTCATGACTCTGAATATTTAGTTGGATTTAAGCAAACCCCCAATGGGCATATTTCAATTGGAAGTCTAAGTTTATCTGCATTTAATTTGTAAATTTAATTTTATTAGCATAAGCAGTTTCATATCTTCGTAATTTATAATTTACTTATGTAATATTATTTATGTAATGTTATAAAACACAAAGTAAACACTAGGATCCATGAGAATGTTTTTTACCTTGGAAAGGTGATTGGTTTGAGTGTTACTCAGGTTTAAGCAACACTGACTCAGGCTGAGTCATGTTTTCAGTATCAAACTAAGCAAATAAATTGAAAGCCTAAAAAAAAAAGTCCTCATCAATAAAAATGAAAAATTAGACCCAAGCGTCAGTATTAATCTTGTTAATTGAAAGCTGGTGCAGTCTGAGATGTTAGTTGTGTCTATGCTCAGTGCCTGTAGGCACACTTATTTTTTTGTTTTTCGTAGCTCAGAATTTCTTCCTTTATCTTTCTTTTTTTTAGCCTCATAACCCCATTCTGTTGATAGCTAGTATCAACAGAGTAGCAGTTAATAACTATCAAGATGACACAGACTACTGAGGTACAGTGGAAATGGCAGATATGGAGCTAAGAGATGTAGGTGTGAGTCCTAGCACTGACACTCCCTGGCAGAGGTATTACACAGTTACCCACTTTGAGCCCTAGTTTTCTCACCTATAAAATGGGAGTAATATGGCAACCAACCTCATTTTGTTATGTTAAGAGAGCTAACATATATAAAAGCATTTTGTAACCTGTAAAGTGCTTTACAAAAATTACATTAATATGACAAACACTTACCTCAGTCAATTTGCTTAAGTCAGAATGATCTTTGGGCAGTGCTACTGCATCAACAATTGATGTTTTGATATTTTTGTTAATCCTTTCCACTTCGCTGAAAGTCTGAGGAGGCAATGAATTCCAGAACATGCTTTCCAGATGTGAAGAAGCATTCAAAAGAAGCCCATAAATGATCTGCCGGATGGGCAGAGATATTCTGTGGGCATTGGGTTGCTGCATGTTTTCTACCTGTGTGTGAAGAAAGGTCCGTCGAAGCACCAAAGCATCGCTGATGAAAGGAGCTAGCTGGCCTTTGGACAAAGCCACTCGTACCCATTCCGGTAAACCTAGATTCAAGGCCTCAGGACAGACATAAGTACCGCACTGAAAGAAATCCTGCAGCTTCACCGGGGACTGATGGTATTCTTCCATGGAACAGCAGAGAAGCTCCTTAACATTTTCTTGATCCTTTCTTGGGAGATATTTCAGAACATTATCTAGTGCTTCAGTAGGGTTAGCAAAGTGAGACAACCAATTCAGAAGTCCCAGAACTCGATGGTGTCTCCTCCCTTTACAACTGGCAGCTCCAGGAGGAAGACGTACTTGACTTAAGAATCTCTCTATCATGGGCAGATTAATATGGTCATTTCCACACAGCACCGCAAAGAGAGGGAGTAGAGCTTTGTTCATATTGCCGAAGTAATGGCAGAGTGCATCAAGGGAAAAGCATTTGACAGGGATATAGTAGTTTTGTGTGCCCTTAATAGTGTTCATGTTTCTCCACTGAAAGCTATTCAATGGGCAAAACCCAGTTTTCAGGTCAAAAATGCAAAAGTCACTATCCGATGATAACACAGGGCAATTCCAATGATTAGCAAGTGTCATAATGTCCCGATCTGCTTCTGAAAAGCACTGGACAAAACATACCTGCAGCTTGATCAAAACCTGGATGAACACTTCCCTGATGAGTAAAGGACAGACATACCCACCCCCACCAATGGAAAGGGAATGGGCCACCTGAATCTTCTCTTTAGCTCGATCCTTCAGAGTCGTAAGCTTTTTATCTGAAATGTCACATCCTCCATCTAACACAACATATGGACATATATTACAAGCAAACAGTGATTCAAAGAACTTTTGTACAACATCTGCAAAAGAATCATAGTCCCCTCCACACCGGAGCTCCAAGTTGGAGTTGAAGCAAAGCCGGTGGAAGAGAGCATAGCCATCAATGATAATTTTTGTGTCTCGCAATTTCAAATCACTAAAGAACTCATTACTGTGATCTTCCACAAAGCTCATTAGTCCTCGGATACCCATGATGACTGTCTGAAGAACTGCCTGTTTAAAACAATAGAACACACTTTAAAATGATGCTTTCTACAAGGGACCAAGTCACTGTTTCAAGCACCATCAAATCAACAGCCAATGTTATGAAGAATTCTTTAAATACAACGTATTAGGTGTCAGAATCTCAATTCTTACCTAAATCCTCAGGCAACACCAACGAGCTGGGTGCTTTTCCCTTCTCTTTTGCTTTCCCTGTGTGTTACAAGGCACAAATTCAATAGTTTCATGGAGTTTGATCTTTGGATACAAACGGAGGTGCTGGTGATTCTAAAGGGAAATCAGTCAAAGTCCATTACTGACACACTAGTATAATGCTTCTGTTGACTTTGACATTGTGAGAATTAATAGTCATCATCTTACAATACAGAATATTTATTTTGTGGGGTCAAAGTAAAAAGTCTTAAGCCATTAAAATATTCTTAATTTCATAATTAATAAATCAGAAAGAACTGGGCTTCAGTTAACTAAAGCGTGTAGGGTCAATGATACGGATCCAGTTTTCTTTTTTGACAATCAGAATCCGGGAACTTCTTTCAGACTTTGGCTTATGGGTCCATTTTAACTGGCATAGTTTTGAGTAAGGAAAGTTTTCATGCTTCGAGAAACCTAACTCGCCAGTTTCACCCTAACCAGAGGCTCTTCTCATCTTGTCTTTGCGTATCAGGCCCAGTTACAAACAATATCCTTCAGTATCTAGCTAACTTAAGTCGCAGGATCAGTATTACTAGTTTCTCCTTCAGCCTCAGGCTCCAACATGGCTCAGCGTGCTACTGTTACAAAATCGTGAGATTTTTTTCAACATGTATGTCAAGCATGGTGGATTTTTTTGCATTAACTTTGATTTTTGAAGATACTGCATTAAAATGTATCTTGATTGCGGCGTTTTGGGGCATCCCCTTGCATTTTGGGCCTGACTCACTTCACCCCAGTCTTGGCCATATCTCAGCACCGTGTCCTGTATAGTCCTTGTTTCTTTAGAAGTCTGTCTTGTAAAGCTTATGCCAGCTGAGACCGTGTCAACTTACCCCAAGCTAATTACAGGACCTTGCACTGAGTAGTTGTTCAACGAATGCGCGCTGGGTAGGAGAAAGGCACACATAAGGTCTGATCTAAGTCTTCAAACACAGACCCTCATACCTCGCGCCACCTGGGCCCTCACAACCCGCCACCTGGCACAACACCTGGCCCACCTGCTCCGTCCTCCCAGAAGGCCAGCCCCTACATTAGAAGCGCTCAGGTGAGCACGGGGAAGCCGGAAGCCCTGGCACCTGAGAGCTCGACCCCAAGAGCGGGGACCGGAAGTCTCTGGGTATGACGTCACTGGGAAGCCCGCATCCATAAAGCCCGTGGCTCCAGACGGCGCCCGGGGTAGTCGCTCCGCCGCGAGGTCGCTAAGGAAGGCTGACACTTACGCTCCGAAATGGCTGCTGTCTGGTTAGGGAAGCAAGGCCCGCCCGGCGTGCTCTCTTTTCCCCGCCCCCTTGACTCCAAGCACATTTCCGCCCCTGTGACAGGCTCTGGGTGGCCGCGCCCGACTTCCCAGCATGCCCGCGCGGTCTCCCTGGCAACAGTGCCCAACATCCGTGGCGAGCAGTGGTCCTGGAGCTCGGAGGGTCCTAGAGGCCTGCTCAAACTACGTCCCGCTTACTGGCGGGACTCAGCAGCCCCTGGCGCCGCTCCTCCGCTCTCGACCCCGGAAGGTATGCGAAAGGCGCTGCTCTGGGCGTGCCGGGCTCCCCGGTGCCGGGAAGGGTGATGGTTTCGGGCTGCTCCGGTGGGGGCCCGCATACCTGAGCCTCCGCCTGCGACCTCCTCGTTTCCCTGGACTCCTGACCTCCCGGATTTGCTCCAGTCTCAGGAGAAGTGTTGCCAGTGCCCCCTCGATACATGTTAACCCGCTTTGTGAACATGTAAATTTGGAAAAAAAGTTGAGTCAAGGAGTTGTTCGTTTTGCCTGAAGGTTAAGGTTTACTTTTAAGGTTAAATTTAAGCTTGAGCAGAGAGTCTAGTGTCAAATCTACTTCCTCTCATTTATCGTTACCGGGGAAGAGAACTACATTGGCTCCAACCTGTGATCAACACTCTTTCCCCTTGTCTTTTGTCCCCATTCAGCTCAGCTTCACCTCCAAGGGTCAGTTTGCACAGGTAATCTCTCACCTTTCTCACGGTTCCCATCCAGTTTTCTAAATCTTCTCACCGTAATACTTTCCTCCCCTGCCTTGGGCAGCAGTTGGTCTGTTGGAC
>NW_017732168.1:590666-591975 GCF_001890085.2 Hipposideros armiger
TTCATCATCTTAGCTGTAGAGGGCACAACGTCACTGACCCTCATGTGGGATCTGAACTGGAGCCCTGCTGCTCAGAGCTGGCGTCCCAAGCCAACTTCTAAACAACGTGCCACTTGGCTGACCCAACCACCCTATCTTTTGATTGGAGCATTTAATCCATTTACATTGAAAGTAATTGTTGATGGATATGTAATTATTGTCATTTTGTTATTCATATTTTTAATCTTTTTTTTTCATCTTAAAGAAGTCTCTGTAACATTTCTTGTGGTGGTAATGAAGTCCTTTAGTTTTTCTTGTCTGGGAAGCTGTTTATCTGTCTTTTGATTCTAAATGATAGCTTTGCTGGGTAGAGGAATCTTGGTTGTAGGTCCTTGCTTTTCATCACTTTGAACATTTCTTGCCAATCCCTTCTGGCCTGCAAAGTTTCTGTTGAGAAATCAGCTGACAGTCTTATGGGGGGAGCTCCCTTGTAGGTAACTAATTGCTTTTCTCTTGCTGCTTTTAAGAGTCTCTCTTTGTTTTAACCTTTAGCATTTTAATTATGATGTGTCTTGGTGTGGGCCTCTTTGGCTTCATCTTGTTTGGGACTCTGCGCTTCCTGGGCTTGTATGTCTATTTCCTTCGCCAGGTTAGGGAAGTTCTCCATTATTATTTCTTCAAATAGATTTTCAATTTCTTGCTTTTTGGGAGAGGGTAGAGTTCAACAAAGAAACTATGGATTCTGACAGCGCTTCTGTCTAGGAGAGAGCTGCCTCCCCCCACCCCCCAGCCTTTGCCCTGAAGCCAGACAACTCATTTCCTCCCTGTATGTCCCTCGCACCTTTCAAGCTGCTGTCCCTGCACTGGAGCTTAGAGCCAGTCAGTCTGTCAGGGAATGAGTCTGTGCACGGGCCCTTTAAAAGGATCGCCTGGGACTCCCGCTGCCCTCTGTCTCACCCATCCACAATCTGGGGGGGTTTTCAAAGCCAGAACTTATGGGGACTTCTCCCCTCAGCACTGGAACCCTGGGCTGGGGAGCCTGGTGTGGGGCTGGGGCCCCTCAATGCTTCAGAGGAAGCCCCGCAGCTGAGAGATCCCTCCTGATTTTTAAAGATCACATTCAGGTGTGGGACCAGCCCATCCCACATTTCTGCCCCTCCTACCTGTCTTGAGTTGGCTTTTTCTGTATGTATTTAGAGGTAGGCTATAGTTTCAGCAAGACTGTAGGTGATTCTCAATGATGGTTGATCTGTAGTTTAATTGCAATGTTGATGTGGTCATGAGAGGAGGCAAATGCAGCATCTACCTACTCCACCATCTTGACCAGAAA
>NW_017732168.1:597830-602627 GCF_001890085.2 Hipposideros armiger
TATATATATATATATATATATACACACACACACATATATATACATATATATATTTATAGTTGACATTCAATATTATTTTACATTAGTTTCAGGTGTACAGCACAGAGGTTAGGCATTTATATAATTTAAGAAGTGATCCCCCCATAAATCTAGTGCCCATCTGACACCATACATAGTTTTTACATTATTGATTATATTCCCCATACTGTATTTCACATCCTGTGATTATTTTGTGACTTATCAATTTGTACTTTCTAATCCCTTCACCTCTCTAACCCAACCCTCAAACCCCCTCCAATCTAGTAACCATCAGTTTGTTTCAATGTTGCTTTTTAATCTTGGGTTCAGACCAGTCAGTCTTGTGTTTAGTTCAGAGAAACATTATAGGCTTTGGTTTTCATGACCTTTATTAAACAAGTCAGGAAGGAAGGTCAAAATGTAAGCTGATACTCTTGTCATATGTTCTCGGTTTCCAAATTTCTAAGAGTGGAAAACTTTGATTATTGAAACTTTGATTAGAATGTGTTTGGGTGCCAATTCCCTCAACTTCTCCCATATGCGATAGGCACGCAGCATTTTAATTAAAATTTGATTGATGTTTCCACTGCCCTGTTAGTCTGAATTTGGAGAAACCCTTAAAAACCAAATAGCCATCCCTCAGGGGAGATTTGAGGAAGATTTGTGGCCTGACAATCTTTCAGTCCCTTTCTTCTTCTCCCTCTATGTCTTTCATTTCATGGGCCTTGCACACATGCTGATACTGTGGGTTTTGGAGCAAGATCAGCCAACCAACTTTTTACAATATTGGATTTGCTATTGTTTAATCAGCTGCTTTTAGTTCATGTGCTCTTTCAAAGCTATTTCAGTACAATGTACAATGATTATTGACTTCTAATGAGTAGTTTTTATTATTTTTAGAATTGTTTTAGAAATGAAAATTACAAGAAGGATCAGTGAGAGATGTGATTTGCAAGGCGGTTTANTACACAGATAACATCTTGTTTTATCATTACATACGACAGGTTTTTGTCTTATAGCTTTGGAATTGTTGAATATGGAAACCCTACTCCAAGTCATTGACTCTTCAGTTTAAAACAATGTTGTCATACAGATTTAAAACAATACCCACTTTTCATGATTACTAACAAAATATTTTACATTTTGATGAAATAAAAGTGATTTTGCCATGTACATACACATGAAACAGTCCTGCCTTTCATAATTCTGCTGTACACTTATAGCCCCTTGAGGAATTACAGGTTTACCTGTAACATTTATATTCAGCTAACATTAAAATACAATTTTAGGTTTGACTGCTTTTGTGACACTTCTTGTTTCCAAATCTGGGAGATTAGTCTATACATAGTGTGTATAATTGGAAGTTTAGAAACTGGATGAGACTTTGCTAAGGATGAGAAAAAATTCATTCTAAATCCTTATCCCTTTTCACATCTATTCTAATAAATGCAAATACCATGGTTTAAAGTCTACAGAAGAACAAAGTTTAAAGAAAGCAGCATCATGCTAATTTCTGCTTTAATCCTAACTCACTATTTGTTATTCAAAATAGACATAAATTAGGAAGAAAGACATGAAGTTGATGCAAATGTATAGATTTAAGGAAATGATAATGTTCTTATATTTGGATGTTTTTTTAAAAGTAGGTGGGGAGTATACATATCTTAAACAGGTTGCTTATTGGAATACACACACACACACACACACACACATCTCAGAACTTAGGAGAAATTTGTCTGTATCTGAGTTTTGCCAAATTTGAATGTAATAGGGAAGGCTCTGTTCCTGCCTTCTATTGGTATCTTCAGTACCTTTTAACATTTTTCTTTCAAGTCGTTAAAGTTAATGAGTATGGTGTCATTCAATCCACTAATAAAGATGCAGATATCACTGTCAAAAATTTGCACTTTTCAATGGGAATATTCAACATCCTTTACACCTGATCTCTGGGCTTTTCATCTTTAAGGCATTGATCGACGCTACTTGGATGAATTCGACCATCTCTTAGGAGATTTGGATGTTAAGTTTCTATAAACAAAGAAATCAGTTCTCTCCTGTTGGGGGCAATGCTGAAATTCCAAGAGGCTGCTAAGCATATGAGTGGATCAGTAGCCATTTCTAGTTATCCAAAGACCTTGATTGCAAGAAGATATGTGCTTCAACAGAAACTTGGCAGTGGAAGTTTTGGAACTGTCTATCTGGTTTCAGATAAGAAAGCCAAACAAGAAGAGGAATTGTAAGTAAAAATATTATACTTCATACAAATCCTGGCTGCCCTGTATGTGCAACTCTTAGCTGATTAAGGACATGGAGTGCCCTTCACTTTGCTCTTTGCATTAAAGAATTTAGTAAGAGATAAAAAAGCTCCTTGAATGGTGTCTTCAGATCAGATTTTTAAAGGCATTTCAGTAGGTGAGTGAAGTACCCAAATGACCAAGAGAAGAGAAATGGGGTAGATTATGTGAAAATAAGATTTTTATGCATACCAGGATCTCAGTTACAACATTGTTTCCACTTAACTTGATTGGGACTTCTTGAATAATAAAATAAGAATTGTTTATAATAACTACAGTTTTAGAAATGCTATGGAATGCAAATAAATGGAAATTCACATTTGAGGTCAATAGAGTGTACTGAAGGAACTATGATATTAATTATTTTTGGCTTTTTTCTATGAAGGAGTTTTTCCAAGTCTGTAGTCATATAGCCCTCAAATTAGATATTTAAACCAAGCAGGAGCTACCATCTAAAATTAGCTTATATTGATGACCCTCTTGTTACTTCTTTTCCTTTGATTTGATTGGACCCTATGAACCTTTCATAGTAGAGAAAACTCTTAATGCCGTTGAACAGTAAGTACATTTCTTACAGAGCAGTATGAGTTTTCATTTTTAGCTTAAAGTTGTTTGAATTTGCTACAGTGAAAAGTTAGTTGGAACTGAAGTTAGGATTAGGAACTTGCACATTGGAAACACAGGAGAAGGAGAAAGCAAAAGGAAACAGGATCCAAGAACCCAGCCCTTAACTCCAGAAAACACATTCCCATCCCGTAACCTCTTCCTTTATTCAGAGACTTAGAGGCTACTCTAATTCTTCCAGCTTTTGCCCGTTGGATATTTGAGAGTGGGTTTAAAATCAGTGTGACAAACAATTTTCTACTTCTTAATATTTCGTAGGAATTATAAAGGTAAATGTTACTGATGCTACTATTTTATTTTAAAAGTCCACCTTTTAAATGGTCTTTATGTTTAGAATTTTTTTAAAAATTGTCTAGAATTCGTAGTTTTAATAAATGCCTACATGCAGAATGGTAACAATGCTGGTACTTTTCTGGTGTCCTTAAAACATGCCTTATGAGTCCTACCGAAAAGAATTGTTTCCCTTTTAAATCCTAGTGGTACTCTTTTATCCATTTAGAACAGGATGATAAATTTCTGAAAATTACTAGAGAATCTTTATGGAAACTATGAAAGTAAGACCTAAATCTGACCCAGGATTGGTAAAACCACACTGTGAAAACCATGTCCAATTTTGGTTTCTTCAACTCATGGGAATATGAAGAATTTTAAAAGAATTCACAGGAAGGCTAAAAAGTTGATGAAAGGGATGTAAAATAAGATGCATGAAGACCAAACTTGAAAGCACACAGAGTGTGACGTGTGTGTGTGTGTGTGTGTGTGTGTGTGTGTGTGTGTGTGGAGAGAGGGAGAGAGGGAGAATACGAGAATGACCGAAGAGAGGCCTGGTTGGTTAGGAAGGGATTTGCTAGTGGCCTTTCCTGCACCTGCACTAGTCTTAGAACAAATGACTTGAGCTGAAGACAGCAGACGCAGCCCAGGTGTGTGGAGCGAATCCATAGTGGGGATAATTGACAAGTCATTTGATACCAGAAGGCCTAATCTAGAATCTCTTGGTAAGGAATCGTTAATTATCAGAACCTCTACAATATATTACATACTGGCCACATTCAACCTTCAGATATGTTTCCTTGGGCCTGCACAGTGTTTCTATTTTAATCTAAATTAGTCGCCACTATTTAAAAATGGGAAGCTCTCATAAAAATTGAGCTTTTCATCTCTTTGAAAAAAATGGAAAGATTTGTTAACTTTTGCTAGCATTGCTGCCTATGTAACCAATATGGGCTGGAGCTGGGTAGCAGCTCCGCCTTTATACCGATCTTGTGCTCACCAGTTAGCCACATTCTTGCCATTTGTCACTGTCTCTTACGCCCACCTGCATCACATCTTTCCATGACCTGCCTACCTTTGCAGACATTCAATTTTATAACGCTCTGCTAAAATCATGAAGAATCATGGATATGGCTGCTCACAAAATCCTAGAATGCTAGACGGAAATCAGTACAGTGTCATAGTTAAGACCACAGGCTTCAGAGGTGAATAGGTCAAGAAGCAAAGCCAGTCCCATTCTTAACTGTGAGGTTAAGGTTATGCAGGTTCCTAATCCGAGCTTCAGTTTTCTTATCTGTAAAATGGGTATAAAAGCTCATAGGATTGTAATAAGGATTAAATAAATATCTCTATATAAAGCATCAATATAAATATATAATAAAGAATATAGTATGAATAAAGAAATATTTATACATAAATATAAATTTATTTGTAAATATATGTATAAAATATATCACAATATCTTACATATAATTATCACTCTAAAATAGTCAAAATTCATCTTATAAACAATCCAAGTTAAAGGAATAAAGAAAGCTTAATAAAATTTTATCTAATCACCACCCAATAACTGTAATTGGGATTCTCTGTT
>NW_017732168.1:608102-612528 GCF_001890085.2 Hipposideros armiger
GATGACGACAAAATAAAGGCATTGATCAAGTCAAACCCACATTACACGACACAAGAGATTGCAGAAACATTGAACATCCACCATTCAAGCACTCACAACCACCTGAAGAAGCTGGGATACATAAGCAAGCTCGATATTTGGGTTCCGCATGAACTCAAAGAAGTTCATTTGACGGTACATATAAACATCTGCAATATGCTCATTAAATATGAGGAAAACGATCCTTTTTTTGATGCAACTGATAACTGGTGATGAGAAGTGGATTGTTTACAACAATGTGGTGCGCAAAAGGTCTTGGTCCCGAGGTGATGATTCGCCTCAAATGACATCGAAAGCAGACCTTCTTCAGAGGAAGCTCATGCTCTCAGTGTGGTGGGATTTTAAAAGTGATGTGTTTTCTGAGCTCCTACCAAGGAATCAAACAATCAATTTGAATGCGTACTGTCGGCAGTTGGACAGTTTGAACGAATCCTCCGTCATCCAGAAATGTCCAGAGCTTGTTAATTATAAGGAGTTGTGTTCCATTGTGACAACGCAAGACCACACACAAGTTTGATCACCCGTCAAAAATTACTGGAGCTTGGATGGAATGTGTTGCTACACCCACCATACTCGCCTGACCTTGTGCTGTCAGACTTCTACTTGTTTTGTTCTCTTCAAAACTCCTTGCATGGTATAACGTTCAATTCAGATGATGCTGTAAATCAGCACCTTGTTTAATTTTTCGCAAATAAAGACACGCCTTATATGAACAAGGAATTATGAAGCTCACTGACAGATGGCAAAAGGTTATCGAATAAAATGGGCAATATATCACTGATTAATCTTTGTTCTTTATATAAATAAATGACCTTTGATAAACATAGACAAAATTTGTCATGACTTTTCTGACAACCCAATATAATCACCAACAGGATGGGGCCAAGACGATTAGGGCCTTTAAAGGACAGAACCATGGTTAAGCCACCACACTAGGATCCAGTTCTCAGCTTTTTTTTTTTTTTAAATATACCTAGAGATAGTTAGTCTTGGTGAGGGGCTTATGTTAACTAAATTCAGGCAAGAGAAATCTATAAATCATGATGCCACTTCTTAATTCAGGGCCTAGAAGGAATAGCATCTCCTTTCATGTACCCTCCCACCATTTTCTGGTGCAAGTTCTGGAGAAGCTGAATATGTAATCAGAAGTGAAAATATAACCAAAACAAAGTAGGTGCAATAATTAGACAATTATTTACTTAAGTCAGATAGAGTCTCTTCCTCTTAACAGAGAGCATCACTCCAAGTGACCATTTTTCTGAGAACCCTCGAACATACCCAGTGTGGAGCTCCTGAATAGCTCCGGATGGTTATCCTTAGGTTACTTCTTTTTCCAATATTGAGAGTAATGAGCATGTATTTTACAAAAAGTGCAGGTGTGCATAAAGCGGGGAAATAAATCTATAATCCTGCCACTGAACTTCTGGTCTTTTCTGTAAGGCAAATATTTATTCCATCTTCTAAGGAAACTTGGCATTGATCACAGTGGTTGCCTCAGAGATGGAGGGTGAGGAGTGAAAGAGACTTACTTTTCATTGAAACTTTTTTATACATTTGGAATTTTGTACAATGTGCAAGATTAAAAAAAACATGCACAAAATATATCAAATTTAAAAAAACCCACATGTTCATTCAACAAATACTAGTCACCATTTGCTGGTCACCTGCTCTTCTAGGAGCTCGAATCTGGTGGTTCCCAACATGGGCTGAATGGTAGAATCACAATATTTAAAAATACACATATTTGAGTCATAAATTCCAATACCTCCTGCTTTAATTGGGCCACACCCCAGGCATCTGGATTTTTTTAGAGTGTCCAGGTGATTCAGCAAGGGCTGAGAATATCTGGTCCAACAGGAGAGAAAGCCACTAATTGTATAATCATAAAAATAAATAATTACAAGCTGCCACAACTATTATGAAAGAAAAGCCTTGCTTGCTGTGAGGTACAGTAGACTTATCTAAGCTGGCAGGATGGGGTTGGATGAGATAAGGCTTCCCTGAGAGCTTGTTTCAGCTGAGACATGAGGAATGATTAAGAACTAGTCAGTGGTTTTCACACTTTATTGGGCATCAGAATTGCCTGGGAGGCTTGTTAAAACACAGATTGCTGTGCTCTAGTCCCAGAGTTCCTGATGCAGCAAGCCTGGGTGGGATCTGAGAATTTGAATTTCTAACAGCTGTTGCTGCTGACATGCAGACTATATTTTGAGGACCACTGAACTAGGCAAAAGGGTGGGAGAACAACTATTGGGTTGTCGGAAAAGTCATATATTTTTTCTATGTTTTTCGTTGCAAAAATGCGTCGTGATGTTTCCGACAACCCAATAATTTTGCATCTTTTTTTTTGAAGCACTAGAATATAAGTATTTCCCCATGTTATTGAATATTCTTGAAAGCATCATTTTAAATGCCTGCGTTCTAGACCACAGTGTGGCTTTCTTATCATTTAGCTGCGTCTTGTAGGATATGTGCATTCCGGTACGCTTTTTAAAGCAGAAGTGAAAACAACAACAATAGCAACAAAAACGACTGTGCCTTTTAGCATTTTCAGAGGTTTGATATGATTGTTTCAGCATTTCCTTTCTGTCAGTGGTATAATTCTGGAAAACTAATGAAGACCCAAGCTTCAATCACTGAGAAGTGATGGGCATTCTACGCCATTCGATTGAAGCATATTTGGGTCACTTATAAATTATGGCCACATTTACTGAGATGCTCAGTTGTAATTAGAAAAACAAAAGGACTTCATCCATTTTAAGTTTATTTCTGACACATTGAGAAATGGAGAAATTGGTTTTCATATTGTAAGGAATGAACTAAAAAGTCTCCCTTTCTGTAGAAGTTCTCACTGTTTATAAAAAAGGACATTATTTCTTCTTAGAGAATTAATAAATTGATTATAGTAGCCTGACAGTGTGAAACATAATTCAAAATGAGTAATATTTGTTACTAGAATACATAGATTTCATATTTGAAACAAGCTTTCAGTGCCTCAGAATGTGACAATAATTTCTATTTAACAGCTGATAGCCTTCAGCAAAGCTAATGTTTGTATATTACACCTACTCACACCTACTTACAGATTTTCTGTCTGATTTATGTAATCATTTTAACATATCCTGACTTT
This sequence comes from Hipposideros armiger, assembly GCF_001890085.2. Classification (NCBI taxonomy): domain Eukaryota; kingdom Metazoa; phylum Chordata; class Mammalia; order Chiroptera; family Hipposideridae; genus Hipposideros; species Hipposideros armiger. Next base: position 611,272 of record NW_017732168.1, read on the forward strand.
CAGTTTTGAGTCATAAACAAAACATCAATAGATTTAATGAGTCCAACTTTGAGTCCAGTCTGGGTACTCTTATTAAAGCTATTNTATAGTTTCAGCAAGACTGTAGGTGATTCTCAATGATGGTTGATCTGTAGTTTAATTGCAATGTTGATGTGGTCATGAGAGGAGGCAAATGCAGCATCTACCTACTCCACCATCTTGACCAGAAATTCTGAAAATCAAATCTTTATAAAACATTTCTATAATATTATGAATGCTGTTCTCTTAATAGATCAGAGTAGATCTGACACTTCCCTCATTGTTTTGCAGATGCACCCCTAACCTTTTGAGATAATAAGGCAAGTGTATCACCACTTTACACGCCAGACTATCCTTTGGTATCCCTGGTTACAGGAGTGACCTGGGTAGATCATGAACCTGACCTTGCCTGTAGGACACTTATTACTAGCCCCTATGAAATCTAGGTTCATATAATATGAACTTTTAGATTTAATGAAAGAATGTGATAAATTGAACTGCTATACAGTGTTTCTAACTTTTCCATCAGTGTATTGCAATATATCAGTATGCCACTTGGGGGCATCACTCTACCATTGACATTTTTAATATATTGTGGATTTTAATTACGAGGTAAATAACACATTTCTTTACATTTTTATTGACTTCCTGCGTTAGCTATGGTCTAAAAAAAGTGCTACAGGCATTGCACTTGATTAGTTTATATTTGAAGAGAGTTTTTTTGTTTTGGCATAAATATCTGGCATTTCTGTTTTTAGTTATCACAGTAGAATAAAATTAAACTTAAAATGAGTAGTAAATGAGATAGAGGTTTTCTCTTTATTCTGCATCATGAAATTAATAAAACAATATTTGAGAATAATTTCTCTCATAATTATAGAAACTGGTGCAATGGATGTGAGGATGTGATAATGTTAACTCAATTGTTCTAATTCCACATCATAACTTTATATTTTTGTTCATCTATCAAAATTTTTAAAAATTTATTTACTTTTTTTAACAAAACCATAAGATTTTGATGAGCTAAGAAGTTACTTTGGCTCTTATCATAGTACATGTAATTTAACATAAAAGAGCTATTAAGGAAGTAGGGTTCCCCTAAAATACATGATTAAATTTGTACATGATTACTTATGAAAAACATGATTAATCATGGCCGTAGTTACAGTGGATTTCAATATTCATCTTATCAGCATAGAAAGAAAGGGCTTCTTTTTGTAAAATTTCATCACACTTAAG
>NW_017732168.1:618783-621754 GCF_001890085.2 Hipposideros armiger
TAATGATCAGGCCTTTTTTTCCCTTAAAATCTTCAATTTTTAAGATAGATCATAATATGAAAGCGTACTAAAATCTCTTTTAAAATAGCTTGTGCTCTGGAGGGTCTTGTGCTCAGACTCTTCCTCCGTAAATCTTTTCAGGGTAAATTTGAACTTGTACTTCACTTTGAGCTTTGTCAGTTGCCTGTGATAAAGTCAAGCCTCTGCGATTCTGGCCACCTTACACCATTTAAGGTTTGGGAGATAGAAGGGAAAGAGAGAGAAGAAAACACAAGGGTGCGCTGTTACTTTGACTTTTCTCAGTCATGGGAAGGAAGTCGATCTTCTGAGGTAAATGATTTCCATTTTCCTGAGGCTGTTTGGCTGCAAGTATTAACATAACAGGGGCCATGAATTTTTTATCTGGTTTTTAATATTTACAGATGAGAGATGACTAGTAAATAAAATATTTTAGGATGAGTAGGATGCAGGGAAATCCTCAGTTGCATTTTGGGTTGGGCAGGGGGCCCAAAAAAGCCTGTTTTGAAGGCTGAGTCACGAAGAAGCATTTAGAAAGAAGACAGCACGCCAAAAGCCTTTTTTTTTTTAAATGCTTTTTACTTATATTACTATTGTTTGATAGAAAACAAAAGTGGTTTATTTAAAATAGATGGATTGTTGACAGGACAAGAGTTTAGACAAATTAGTATCATATATTTATTAGATTTTCAGACTGGCTGTTTAAGTTCATATCCCACTCAGTTATTCCGATGTATCGTTTTGGTGGATTTGTGAGTAGTAGGAACCTCATGGTTTTGCTAACATTGAATAATACCCCCAGGAAATAAGGAATGTAATTCTTCATTTAAATGTATGAGATGGGGGGATAGCTATTTTAGTAAATAGTAATTTTAAAATGTAATTGGATATGCTGGTCCCTTTACATTGTCACTGCTGACTACCCCAAATTTTAAAAACACAAGATTCATGTAAGCCTATTATTTTAAATGTTATTTTGTCTCATTTATTCAATAAATAAAACAAAACATTTTTAGGATGAGTGTATAATCCATAAGAACAAAACGTTATGGGTATAAGATAAAGGTTTTTTTTTCCCTACCAAAAAAGGACTTTTTTTGGTGAGATGTGTTATAGCAAAGACTGAGCTGATTTTTAACACATTTCTGTGGCATATCAATAACCAAATCGAGGGCGTTTAATGGTTGCTGTCAGAATATTTTGGGGCCTACCTTTAATTTCCTGACCCCAAAGTAAGCATGACACCCTCACGTATAATCTGTAACAAACCCTTCTTGTTCTTGGTTCTATTCTGCAGCCTTCTTGGGAGAGTTTTTGGTGGGCCAGGCAGCCTAGCACTCTGCCTGGTGCACAGCAGGCAGTGCTCTTGTACCATCCCTTATCCAACAGGACCAGCTGAGGGAGGCATTGTCTTTTCTCAGACCTCTCCTTTCTGAAATGATCTGGTTCCTTTTTTGACACATGCATTGACCTGGGAGTAGTAGTTATGGGCAATTTTGGCTAGCACCCACCTTTATAACTATTTTGAACTGAAAAGTTGAGTTCTGATAATCATCCACCTTTAAATAACTTGGGATGAGATACATCTATAACTTAAATGTCAAAGAAATGAGAAAGGGGAAAACTCGCCGGTTTAAATTAGCTTATGGGCCGGCTGAGTGGCGCGTTGGTTAAGAACTGGCTTGGGATACCAGAGGGCCCCGGTTCGGATCCCACATATGAGGCCCAGTGACACTGCCCTCTACAGCTAAGATGCTGAACAACAGCTCGACCTGGAGCTGGGCTGCCGTGGGTCGCCAGCGACGGCATGGGCTGCAGTCCCCTGCTGCAGTGGGCTGCCATAAGCTACCATGTGTAGCCGGCAGCCAGCGTGAGCAGCCAGCAGCCGCTGTGAGCAGCCATCCAGAAGCCAGCGACTGATCTGCCTCACCCGGGAAGAGCGCAATGATGGTGCCAACATGGGCCAGTGAAGCAACGTCCTCCACAACTAGACTGAAGAACAAAACAACAGCACCTTGTCTGTTCCCCTTCCCCCGATTCCCCAATAAAATCTTAAAAAAAAAAAATTAAATTAGCTTCTGATTTTGTAGGGTGTCAGATAGGCACTTGTCTCATTAGGCAGACCGCTTCATGGACGGTGTAGATGCCTGACCACTGTGCTGTACACCTGAAGCTGAATAATAATTGCATGTGAACTATAATTTTATAGTTCACGGGATGTGGAGTACAGCATAGGGAATAGAGTCAATGGAATTATAACAGCTATATACAATGTTAGAGAGTAGTAGTTTGGGGGAGGGGGTTATCACTTTGTGAGGGGTGTAAATGTCTAACTATTACATTGTTTTGTACACCTGAAACTAAAAACAAAAACAGGAAAGAAATTAACTTCTGGCTCCCTTGATTACTCTTGAGCTGGTATATTTGGGAAAAAAGTTTGGCTGCCATGACATCCATGTCTAAATAGTGACTTTAGAGTGATGTACATGACTTAACAGTTAACAAGGGGGAAAACAACAACCCTATGTTACTATTTATGTTTTAGTCAGTTATTCCTAAGCCTAGTTTTGGGAGCTAGTGATTTGTAAATTTATATTTATGTGGGAAATAGACATAGTTGACATGTAAGATTTCTAAAAGTAGCTTGTGTGCTACATTAATTGTACATTGTATAAATGATTCTATGTAGGATGAAAAATAAGTGGTGAATATTGTGTGACCTTCATTGCTTTAAAATACTGTGAAATTGAATTTTTGGTCCATAGTTTGAAAAGAACATAATCACTTTTTATTTCTTAGCTGCTTTCATAGCCCCTATTACCTGTTACTCATAAGTATGAATGAACACTTAGGAAATCTTTCACATGCTATAGAACATACTTACTAGTACAGCACCACTGTTACTTAGTCATTATGTGAAAAACCCACCCGAAGTTTTAGTAATTGAAAAAGC
>NW_017732168.1:624187-625646 GCF_001890085.2 Hipposideros armiger
TAGAGTACCCTGTGGGGACTTCTACTTTATAAAATATCAAAAGATATTAATATGGCCCCTCATTGAAAAGCCCACGCTGAGAGGCACTAACTACCCATGCCTTCTGCAGCATGGGGTGATTGTGGGGTGTCCCCTGAGCAGCTGCCTCTGGCTCGTATTATGCCATTAGCTAGATTCACTCCGGGATTCCTTGGAAAATGTGCCTACCTGAATAATTTATTACCTACTGATCAATTATTCATGACTCATTATTATAACTGAAATAAACCTAAAGGTGGAATCATTCTGCCACTTATGAATATCCAACAGATCATCAGGAGATTTCAGTAGAGATTTAAGTCCTTGTGGTCCCCACTGCCTGTTTGTTTTTCTGAAGGAATTCCAAAGAGAACAGCCTTCTGAAACGGAACCAGAATTGATGAAAGCAGCAACAAATGGCTCCCTGCTGGCTGTGCTGCATTGGCTCATCTCTTCATGCTGTTTGTCTTCTTAATTCTAGCCTTATTTGCACCTAGAAATAAAACTTCAGTTTGAGAGAATTTAGGAGACATTTATAGCACTGTTGGTTTATGAAACCACTCTTAAAAGGTAAACAAGGATACTGAACTTGTCCTTAGAACATCTTTTCTCGGATAAAATTTGGATACCTACAGTACATGCTATCGACATTAGTCATATTGCATTTGCTTGTTCCATCAGTTATAATCTGGGTTGTATTTTATTTATTGGGCCACATCTTTCGTATAAAGAGAAGCTACATGTTTTTCACATATATTATATAAAAATCACTTTAATAGAAGAACTATGAAACAAAAGAAGCCTAATTTTTTTTTATTTGGGAAATATAAAAGGAAAATTGTTTGACTTAAGCCAGACTGATGATGATGACGACGACAACAATGATGATGATGATTAATCTAATCACCAAGCTCTAAAACTGTATTGAAAATAGAGCGTTTGAAATTCCAGTTACTTTGGGCTTTAAAGCAGAGGTTTGGCTTGCCTTTGGGGTTCGGCTTACTTGGACACTGGTATTGAAGAGTGGGCAGATGTCTGTGACATGTCACATTTGGGGTTGCCATTTCAGTATTGTGGTACTTCCTGTGTGGATACTTCCAAAAGTAAGTGAGTAGTGATTTTGAGCGTAGGAGTTCTAAGACACTGGGGTTAGCCTTGCCATGTTTTAAAAACCCCAGCCTATACATAAAAGTCACAAATTGTTGAGCAAGCATTATTAAGTGGAGGGTCCAGATTTTTCTTTTTTATGTTGATATTGGTTCTCCAAATGGAATGAAGGCTAAATGTTTAAGCAAGTTTTAAATGGCCCAAACCCATTCCTTTCATACTAGCCCAATATATGATGTCCCAGCTGACCCACCAAGCAAGAGTTTAAATATGGATTTAGTTTTACTATTGTGAAAATATACACATAATTTAAAAACATAGGACAAATTGTAAA
>NW_017732168.1:626989-630396 GCF_001890085.2 Hipposideros armiger
CCCAACTTAGGAAATGCTACCCATGGGACTCCATGGAAACCATGCTGAAATTAGTGGTCTTAAGCATATGTGGTATTTAAATTTACAAAAGATTTAGTAAGGGGAATAAGCATGAAAGTCACTGTTTTAAAGCTGAGCATTATGAACAGCAGATGGTGGTAACGTAACATGCAGATTGACTACGGCAGGATTTCCAATGGCAGTGTTAATTCAGAGTCCATAATATCATCTTTATTTAATTAAAGCCTACCAATATTTTAATTCCACCGGTTACGTGAATAAAAGGCGAAAAATAGGTCATTAACATACTTTTAATTTCTTCTTAGGAGAAGCACAAGTCGAAATAAATTTGGAAAAAATATTTTCTTTAATCTTCACCGACATTTTAACTGGTTTGAAATAGGTTTGGTTTTTCTTGCCATCTATGTATTAGGTGCATGTTTCCTAGTTTATGTGTACACAAAGATGTAGTAGGTGTGCTCCATTTTGAAAGAAAAAGCCATAAATTTAACCAAACTTTACCCACAGTCCACAAGAATGGTGAAGTGCTGTTTCATTCAACAAGCATCTAATTGGTGGTGGCCAAAGAAATGAAGCAGCCACAGCCATTGTCCTCCAGGAACTGACATTTGGGCTGAAAATAGGATGTGAATGCAAATAGCTGTGTTAGAAGGACCAATGCGCTGAGAGAGATCAGGGTCTCTTAGACACTGAGCGAGATCTGGGCCAATTCAATTCTTTTGAGGTCTATTAAAAGCTTTGTAAAGCAGGGCAACAAAAGATGGGATGTATTTTAAATTTAGCAACAAGAAAATTAACACAAAAATGCAATGCAATGTAACTATACTACTCACATAGTAATTATAGAATTACTATAAAACTTAGTATCCCTGGCATAAGTTGGAATTTTAGAAGTGTAACCCACAAGAAATAAAACCTGTTTTTGAGATGTTTATAAAACTCTCATCAGAGATCTCGTCATTCATTATAGCTCTGTTACTGTGCTTCAAACTCTACTGTCTGGTCCTTTCAGGAACTGAACCAAAGTAGGATCCATCCGCATGGTGTGAGTTATATGTGTTTAATAGCATTTGTATCATAGTGTGCACACAGTTGATTCCCTGTTGGCCTTTTCTACTGACTCTAGAACGTTAATTTTTAAGTGGCCCCACTGGTGGTAACGTTGCTCTGAGCATCTGATTTTCATCAACAGATACGGATGTTTCAATTTCAGTTCCTGTAACTGTTCCTAGGGCCTCTTGACTTCCTGCTCTGTAATCATGGTCTCTCACCCCTTCCGTGTTAAGAGCATTCAGAGCAATGACAGACACATAGGGTATTGACAGATTGGAGCCCTGCCTCACTTTGTCAAATGTGTGAAAGCGATCCGGTGACCAAGAATGAGTTTGATTAGTGTAGCAAGAGTCAATTATAAATAGCTTTTATGCTTGAATAGCACAGGCAGGAACGGCTACATAATTTGCGGAGCCCTGATACAAAATGAAAATGCAGGGCCTCTTGTTAAAAAAATAATTAAGAATTTCAAGGCAGTGACAGCAAAGCATTAAATCAAGTGTAGAGTCCTTCTAATCATTGGGCCCTGTGTGACAGCATAGATCCCATGCCCATGAAGCCAGCCCTGAACACAGGATAGCATGGAGATTGCTATGGGGGACAAAGGCGTGGTGCAAATAGAGCCTCCCCCACAAATGACAGACCCATGGCATAGTTCAGTAGCAATCAAAATAGTTGAATTGTTTTGGTTCTGAGGATCTAAAAATAATTAACAAAGGTGAAGCCAAATTGTTTGAACAGATCTTTATAACCTCACATGAAGTCTTAGACATAAAGGTCTTGGAGGCCATGTTTAATGAGAGAAAACATGCTTTGTCTTTCATTGTTAACTGGCTTTTATTGCTTTTCTCGTTGAGGCAATTTAGCTAACCTTGTGATGATTAACGGAGTTGAAGTTTATCAGGTTAAATGTTCTCTGGGTTGAAGGATGATAGGTTTAAGCATAGGTGTTGTTTCACATTTGCTCCATTTACTTTTCCTATTTTTTTCTGTTACCTGAGAGAGAGCAGATGACCCTAAAGCCTACGTCTCTAGCTTTGCTCTTTCACCCATTATGCAGTCTCATATTTTCAGGGTCTAAAGGATATCTTCATCTGAATATTCGGGCAGTGTCTGAAATTTAGCAAATCAGATGGAAAGTATCTTTTTTCAGGTAGTTCATCACTCCTGACTCTGAAGATTGGTAAATGGTGCCAATGGAACTGCCTTCTCTGCCCAACACGTACCCAGTGACATGCCAACTCTTCCTCAGAAATCTCCCAAATTTACCTCTATTCTCCACTGTCAAGTTACTATAGGCCTTTGTAATTGTGCGTTTTAACTATTTCCTCAAGCTCAAAGATAACCATTTTATAGAATACCACTTTTATAATGTCACTCTCTTACTACAGATCTTACAGCTCTTGAACCCCTCCTGTCAGACAAAATTTAAATTAAGCCTCACATCCTAGGCATTCTATCAGCTGGACCCTCTCCATCTATCTGAACTATATAAATCATTATTCCCCGGGATTACCTATCTGTCCCCTCTCCCCATGATCTCCTCTCCCCATGCTCCTAGGAGAGAGAGAGAGTGCAAAGGCATTTTAGCCTTTAACCTGGAAGGTTCTCTGGTTCAGATTGCAAGGTTGCAATATGTCGGTTTTGGTGACTAAAGAGCCCCAAGGCTGATGGCGAGCTTCCAAGAGCCATCTATTCCTTAGTTATATGGTGATGTATAAATTAGCCCACGACGTTGCAGTTACACTGGTACACACATGTTCTGTCACCTTCAACTGTGCCCCGTGGTTATGGGGAACCTTGTAACTGTTGCCTAACAATCATTTTTATACATCTCAGCTCTTCACTTAAAATATAAGCTCCTAGAAGACACACGTTGGCCTTTGAGGTTTTTTACACACGCCCCCTGATGCCCACTGACTTCATTCATTATCAACTCAGTTATCCATCGATTGAACACTGTACACATTTTTCAGAGAAAAGCAAGAAATAGAAAAAAACAGAGGTAGGAAAAACATACACCTTCTCCTTCAGGAGACGCTCTATTCATTTTAGATATGACCAATACCAGGACATGTTATTTGCTCATAAGGCAGAATATTTTAAAAATTAATGCAATCTACTAGGTACAGAAATATCATACTTTCCTTACAAGGATCACATGCCCTCCTATATCTCACCCAACGTGGGACTCCTTTCTGCGACTTTCTTGGCAAATAGGCCAGCCAAGCTCAGGTGATAGCACCTGATGAGGTAATGCCCTCCTGTCTGGGATTCCTGTCCCCCAGTCCTGCTTCTGCAGTCTAGAACAGCACAGTTCACATGTTTACCTT
>NW_017732168.1:631626-635011 GCF_001890085.2 Hipposideros armiger
TAAGAGAGATGATGCAAATGTTCTAAAATTAGTGGTAATGGCCTCAAACCTCTGGGAGTGCACTATAAACCACTGAATTGTGCATGTTACAAGAGTGAATTTTATGGTATGTGAATTATATCTCAATAAATCTATTATGAAGAAAAAATAAAAACCAAATTGGGCGTGGCTCTTGCCTTCAAAGAGCTTATAGACTAGTGAGGCCAACAAGGCTAGAAACACTCGTAGGCACTGTCTATTCCTTGCATGGCCTGCTAGATGGAGGTGCACTTAACCTGTTTTCATGGAATGCAGGAGACATTATAGAAGAGAGTATAGGAGCCAAGGCTTACAGGATTAATGTGCATGTGGCAGAGTGGGGTAGAGAGAGGATGTCCCAGGCAGGGGAGACAGTGTGAGTGAAGGCACAGATGAACTGGATGACAGCATATCCCTTCTTGGTCTGATCTTGGTCTGATCTTCTCTCGATTAACATTATCAATGTTTTAACCACTGAGTAGATGTTACATTAATAATGAAGTGGAAAAAGCCTTGGCCTTAAAGCCAGACTCTTCTGCAAATATTTATATCTGTGTCTCCATTTAGTTTGGACAATTACCTAAACTACCAGTCTCACTTTCCTCCTCTGTAGAATAGGAAAAATGGTAACTACTTTATATGGTTAGAAGTATTAAATGAATGACACAGGAAATCTTCCTAGCATGTTTTCATAAGCTGTTGCTCAAAGTATATTAGCTCCATCCCTCTTGTTTCTCTGTTCCTTGGGTAACCGGATTTTAAGACCCCTGACACACTTAATCATCATTCCTTGGGTTGACTGTGGTGATGTTATTCCCCTTAAAATGAGATTCCCAGGCCTGAACACAAAGGGCCTATTGGAACCAAGCACATTCATACTAAAACCTTTCCGACATTTCAGCATCAGAGTGGACTGTCAGGGCCTCCTGTAGCAGTCACATCACACTGTGATCTCATATTGAATTTGGGGGGCAGCTAGTCTTCTCCCCTCACACTGCCTTCAGAGTTTTTATAGCTGAGCCATTTTCCTCTTAAGCCAGGCTTCACTCATGTTAGATTTAAGGATTTGATCTTCCCAGCTGTAAACATGGAACTTTAGGTTTATCCTCGCAACATGTAGCCTGGGTGGTTTCCAGCTCACATTTCAGCTTCCTCAGTCACTTTGAAAAATTGACCCTGTCTGTGACTATTGATTATGTAGCCTGGCTTTGCATCTTCTACAAACTTGGTAAATGTGTCTTTTTGGATTGTCATATAAGTCATTAATGACATGTTGGTGAAAATCTTACTAGGGGTGGATCCCAGTGGCATTTGAAGAGGGACCACCTTCAAAGTGGCCTGAAGTCCAAGACTCTAGCATGTTTGGTCCACTTGTTCAACCAGCCATGAACCCACGTGAAGATTGCATCTCTCCCATATTAAAAGGATATCGCAAGACCCTTCTCATTGACAGCTGTTAACATGACTTCATCAGATGGGCTGAAATCATGATATACCACAACTAATTGCTTCTCTCTGATCTCCCCATCAAATAACCCTCTCATAAAAAGAAATTAGGTTAATTTGAATGGCGTATTCTCCATAGCCCATGTGAGGCCCTGCTGGCCTCTGCTTCATGTTCTAAATGCTCACAGCCATCTGTTTAATCATCAGTTCTTCAGCTTTGCCAGAGATTCATGCCAGTCTTATTGCTCTACAATTTCTGAAAGATACGTTTCATGAAAATTGNGGTTTTGGTGACTAAAGAGCCCCAAGGCTGATGGCGAGCTTCCAAGAGCCATCTATTCCTTAGTTATATGGTGATGTATAAATTAGCCCACGACGTTGCAGTTACACTGGTACACACATGTTCTGTCACCTTCAACTGTGCCCCGTGGTTATGGGGAACCTTGTAACTGTTGCCTAACAATCATTTTTATACATCTCAGCTCTTCACTTAAAATATAAGCTCCTAGAAGACACACGTTGGCCTTTGAGGTTTTTTACACACGCCCCCTGATGCCCACTGACTTCATTCATTATCAACTCAGTTATCCATCGATTGAACACTGTACACATTTTTCAGAGAAAAGCAAGAAATAGAAAAAAACAGAGGTAGGAAAAACATACACCTTCTCCTTCAGGAGACGCTCTATTCATTTTAGATATGACCAATACCAGGACATGTTATTTGCTCATAAGGCAGAATATTTTAAAAATTAATGCAATCTACTAGGTACAGAAATATCATACTTTCCTTACAAGGATCACATGCCCTCCTATATCTCACCCAACGTGGGACTCCTTTCTGCGACTTTCTTGGCAAATAGGCCAGCCAAGCTCAGGTGATAGCACCTGATGAGGTAATGCCCTCCTGTCTGGGATTCCTGTCCCCCAGTCCTGCTTCTGCAGTCTAGAACAGCACAGTTCACATGTTTACCTTTGAATACATCACCGTTCTTCAGACGTTTGAAGAATCTTTGTTTCAGTTAAGGTGCAGTTTATGCGTAGATTCCTAGGCCTGAGGATGGGAGGTTTGATCCAGTAGGTCTCAGCTAGAATCTAGGAGCTCTGAGTAATTCTGCTACAAGTGTTTTATGACTTCTGTTTATTGAGCTCCCACTGTGTGTCCAGTTCTGGATCAGGGGCTGGAGATATGAAAACAAATAGGAATATATATTTCTCCAAAGAAGATATACAGATAGCCAATAATGAAAAAAAAACACAAAAAACATGTTGAGAATCAAACCACAATCAAAACCTCAATGAGAGTTCACTTCATACCTACTAGGAATAAAAAGGATAGATAATACATGTCAGTGAGGGTGTGAGAAATTGGCAACCTCACACACTGCCGATGGGAATGTAAAATGGTGCAGCCACTTTGCAAAAACAATCTGCCTGGTTCATCAAATTTTAAACATAGTTACCATATGACCCAGCAATTCTACTCCTAGGTATATACCCAAAAGAAAAGAAAACATATGTCCATACAAAAACTTGTACACAAATGTTTATAGCATCTTTATTCATAATAGCCTCAAAGTGGAAACAACCCAAATGTCCATCAAATGACAAATGGATAAACAAAATGTAATCTATCCATACAATGGAAAATTATTCAGCCATAAAGCGGAATGAAGTGCTTATACATGGGTGAACCTTGAAAAGGTTATGCTAAGTGAAAGAAGTCAGTCACAAAAGACCACGTATTGTATGATTCCATTTATTTGAAATATCCAGAATAGGCAAATCCATAGAGACAGAAATCATAGATTAGCGGTTGCCAGGAGCTATGGGGTTGGGGATGGGGAATGACAACTAATGGGTAAGAGGTTTCTTTGGGGATATTAATTTTCTAGGTCTGTCATGACAAAATACCATAGGC
>NW_017732168.1:638921-650875 GCF_001890085.2 Hipposideros armiger
GAAACCCTACATTATTTTTTCATTTTAGTTTTGGAGCACCAGCGCTTCTTGCCTGAATCATAATTTAATTTTACTTTAAACAGGGCTTACCCTTTGTCAGTTTTACCTAAATAAAAAAAAAAACCTGACAAGAATTATGCGTTAGAATATTGCATTTTGAATATTAACCTAACATTAATTGTAAATTTGGAGCATATAATGGCCATAACAAACGCTAACCTGATTATCTATGGTAAATTATTCCTTCATATCTTCACTGCCATTGTCATGCTCCTAATTCCCTTGCCGACATAAACAGGAACTTTGCTCTAAGCTCGGTACCTTTCAAAGTGTGGTGGAGTAAACGACTGATTTGTTGCATCGTCTTAAGTTATTGATATTTATTTTTGTTTTTAAGGCATATGAATTTTGCACAATTAAGCTTTTTAAAAACTGGCCCTCACACATGCATAATCACACCTGCAGGGTTGTGGTACCTAAGACAATCTCAAAAATGTAGATTTCACCACATTGCAAGGAAAGGTAAGTCCTGGGAAACCTTGTCTCCCTCCTCTGTGTAGTCTCATCCCAGACCTCTAAACCTGGGACTCTATCACTAGCAGTAGATCTTGACTATTGGCAAGATTTTTCATGACACTCAAATGATCATTAATAAAAAACAGACATAGCTTCATTAGTGCTTCATCAAGAGCAACACCATTATTCTATTCACTACATAGGGGTTTTAGGTTTTTTTGTCTTTCTCTAATGCTAATGAGGGGAAGAGTAGAGGAGACACCAGTCATTTTTGTTCTTTGAACAATGGTTTGAAAAATGAAAGTGTTTTAGACGGTCTTAATTAGTAGACACTGAAGATCTCTATACTAAAACAAGAGAGGGGAAAACTGTTAAGTTGGGAGACAAAAGTCTGTTCTTTGGAATTGTGGTCTGTTTCCTCCTTCAGGAGGTAAATGATGGCTCTGCTGTTACTTGCTATATGACCTCGCATAAATTACTTAATTCTCAGGACTTTAATAGGTTGAGATGCTTTGATGGATCTGCTCTTTGAGCACCTTGTCTAGCTTTAAAATTCTAGAAATACATAAAATCCATTCCAAACTTGGAAAAGAAATTGAATAAGGGGGCAGGATTAGGAAAACTGGGTAGCTTTCTGCTTCTTTTGGGTCAGGTCATCACAGTAGATATCACCCCTGAGATAGTGTGAAACATCTGAGCAAAACCATTTTCCAGGTTGAAATATCTTTGCCATTTTTTTTTGTCTATGCTAATGTTACTACCAGCTCCTATGGGTAAGTCAGCTTCTCAAAAAAAGATGTTTCAGCAAGTTTGTTAGGAAGCAAATTTTTATAAACTTCCATTTTCTTATGGACGCTTAGCATATAAGCTGATATATTCCCTTAAGGGAAAAAATTCATGCATGGGTGTTGTGACCCCCTTGCTTTATTTAAAAAAATTTTTATTTATTTATTTTTTTCAGTACAGTTGACATTCAATTTTTTTTTGTATTAGTTTTAGGTGTACAGCACAGTGGTTAGACATTTATGTAATTTATGCAGTGATCCCCATGATAAGTCTAGTACTCACCTGGCACTATACGTAGTTGTTGCAACATTATGACTATATTCTCTATCTGTACTTTACATCCCCATGACTATTTTGTAGCTATCAATATGTATTTCTTAATCTCTTCACCTTTTTTCACCCAGTTCCCCAATCCTTCTTTCTAGCAACCATCAGTTTGTTCTCTGTATCTACAAGTCTGTTTCTGTTTTATTTGTTCATTTATTTTGTTCTTTACATTCCACACATGTGAGATCATATAGTATTTGTCTTCCTCAGTCTGACTTATTTCCCTTAGCGTAATACCCTACAGGTCCATCCATATTGTCACAAATGGTAAGATTTTATTCTTTTTTTATGGCTGAGTAATATTCCATTATATATATGTGTGACTCCCTCTACTTTTGCAACAATGCTTGATGTACTGTTGATTTTGATCATTTAATAGTCAACAAACGTTGATGGAACAGCTTCTAAGACTTGGGCTAGACACTAGGGATATAGAAATGTACAAAATGTAATTGTTCTCAGTCTGGGGATGGAGGCCAACAAAATAATATCAAAATGCATAATTGTCAAAGTGATCGTTGTAATGGTGGTAGTAATCACCCAGGTAGTGAGTGAGCTGAATTTTGAAGGGTAAGGAATATATAAACTTGGTTCCATTCAAACACATCAGACACTGCCAGGTGCTGGGAATTCTCTAGTGAATAAAGTGTGACCTGGCCTTTAGGGCTCCTACAGTCCAGTAAGAGAACTCATATGTTAGATGATATTGTCACAGGATGCAATGGAAGCATAAAGGAGAGGCCCCTAACAGCCCTGCAGGGGTCAAGAAAGACTTTTAGATGGAAGCTTCTCACAATGCCTCAATATGAGTGTCAACTGTAGTTCTCAGAACTTTGTTTTACCTTCTAAAAATTACAATGAGAAGCCTGACATCATCCTTAATTTCTTAAGTTTGGGACTTCAGACTGTGTAAAACAAAATTATTCTTTATACTAATAATTGTTTCTCTTTTTTCTTTCTCCAGAGAATTATAGAAAAAGGCATACTTTTTACTATTTATTAAAGTATGTTTTCTTAATTTTGGAGGAGAGCATGAAGGGGGATACCAAATATTTTAAGATTTATTTTTTTGGTCTTTTTCATCTCAGTGTTTTTTGATTTATATATTTTGGTTCATTTTTATTTTTTGATTGTTGAATTATCCATGCCCTTTACTTCTTTCTTTTTCTCCTTGCCACTCATTTTAGATTATCTCCTGTTTGCTATCATAACTCCTATGTCTGTAATCAAGAGAAGGGACAGTGGTGAAATTTTAATCATTTTCAGTCCTGATATTTTTTGATAACTGCTAAAATTTTTTGACATATGAGATTTTTGAATTAATGACTAAAATTGTTTTCAAATTATTTAAATAAATACCATGTTGTCTTAGTTTCCCGATTTACTAATGACAAATAATTTCTCATCATTTATCCAAATCTCTTTTTCACTAGAGATCCATTTTTGTATTGTTCATTATAGTTTATCATGAATTTTTAAACATTCATACCAATGTCCAAGTAGAAAAGAGCTAAATTATACCTTTTCCCGTTTAAATTAGGAGATTTAGTGCTTTCTAAGTAAATAAGACATAGCCTTTGTCCTCAAGCAGCTTTGCTCTAATCTTTATGTACAACACAGCTAAACTTAACTTCATCCTTTGGGTTTTCACAACCTTAATCGAGTACAAATGAATGGAGTGTTTATCACATTCTCCACTTTTGCTTCTAATCTCTTCTTTAAAAGTCTCCTCTTCCTTTGTGTAGCAAAGTGTTAATATAAGAATGTCTGTGGCGGGCCGGCCGAGTGGCGCATTGGTTAAGAGCTGGCTTGGGATGCCAGAGGGCCCTGGTTTGGATCCCACATATGAGGGCCAGTGACACTGCCCTCTACAGCTAAGATGCTGAACAACAGCTCAACCTGGAGCTGGGTTGCCTTGAGTCTCTGGCGACGGCGTAGGCTGCAGCCCCTGTGGCAGTGGGTTGCCATGGGCTACCGTGTGTAGCCAGCAGCCAGCGTGAGCGGCCAGCAGCCAGCGTGAGCGGCCAGCAGCCGCAGTGAGCGGCCGTCCAAAAGCCGGCGACTGATCTGCCTCGCCTGGGAAGAGCGCAATGATGGTGCCAACTTAGGCCAGTGAAGTAACGTCCTCCACAACTAGACTAAAGAACAAAACGACAGCAACTTGTCTGTTCCCTTCCCCCAATTCCCCATTAAAAAAAAAACCATAAAAAAAAAAAAGAATCTGTGGCCACCAGAGTAAAATGGCTTCCAACAATAAGAAAGACTTCTCTCCCTAACAAGAAGTCTAGAGGGAGAGCAGATAGAGAGTTGAAGTCAGCAGCTCCCATCAAAAGGGACCTCGGTGTTTTCTCTTTTCCATCATCCAGCCTGTCCTCTTAGGGTGGCTTCCTTCATGACCCCAGCTGGCTGCCAAAGCACAAGGAGTCACATGCAAATGATAACGTGCAGAGGCAGACTTAAAAAGGGTTTCCTTCCATGCTTCTCTTTTTATCAGTGAGGAATATCTTTCTCAGAAAAGCCTCAAGAGACTTCTCATGTCTCACAAGTCAGAATTCTACCACGTCTAAGCTAATCACTGGCAAGGGGCCTAGGATAACATGACAGGCTTAGGTCAATTATGATTCATCCCAGGGGTTGGCGAGAGGGACCTCCTCTTCACAGCATATGATGGTGGAGGTGTGGGGAGACTGGTAGACAGCCAGCAGTGTCTCTTAAAATAATCGTGCCACAATGTTCAATCCACTTGTCTGGAGGTGTATGGGAGGAGAGAGAAGAGGAGCCGTAACTGGTTTTGAAGGGGAAGTTAGAGTTGACTCTATGCTCCTGGTGGTAAAGAGAACTTTTAGACTGTGGACAAAGAAGCTCCAGAAAGCTGTCTACAGTGAAAGAAATCCACTGATTTTTTTTAGCTAAAGGAGAGGTAAGGGCAATTTGTTCTCAATGAGCTCTTTCCTGAGACAATCCCAGCAGCTTTTATAGAGGCTGTGATTTAGAAATGAGGGAGGAAATAGCCATCCTGTGGTGAGTGCACAAGTGTACAGGCTTTTCCAACATGGCCAGAACAAATGCTGGCTTTTGCACGCCCCCAAGTAAGTTAATTAGAACTTACTTGTGGATTTCTTGGCTTGGCTACAGACGCTTTGGTCAAGCCCTGGGAGAAGGGCTTTGCACAACAGAACAGTTAGACGTTTTATCTCTTCTCCATGTGACCTCTAGGGAGCCATCTGGAAAAGGGCTGGAGATGGTCCATCCTGTAGTCAGTTCTGGTCTTGCATTGACACCAGAGATTCTCTGCAGAGAACCTGCAGTGAGCACCAGTGCTGTTTCCAGCCTTGAGACATGTGCTCGAGCCTTTTCTGTTTATTTTATTTATACAGATGGAAAAGTCATTGAATTCACATGACTATTAGATGTTTTTTATTCTGGTAGTATTTGTCTTCAAACCTCCTACTTCTGAAATTTCTGCTTCTTCTGTTACTTAGGAAAAAGAAAAGGCAGCTTGCATAATTTGTTATGGTACCAGCATTGAAACACTGCAGAGAAGTTGTCACCACAAATGAAAATATAATCTAGACTGGAGCCAAGAATAGCATATTTGCCAAACAAAAAATGTCTGAAATACTTTTACTCTTATTTGTTCTTTGTTTATTATCAGTATTATTATTTATTATTCATTCTTTGCTTATTATCTGTATATAATGCTCCTATGCTTCTAATGTTTATAAATGAAGTCAGTTTTGAAAAGCATAGGAAATAGAATTTATCTATAGGTTATATAATAAATGTTTAGCTTCATTATTCAGTATTCAAGGCACTTCACTTTGTCTAGGAATCACTATATCCTAGCCATCTTCAGGAGTATAGATAAAATAGGCCAGAATTTTAAAAGAGGACATTTTCTTTGTTTCTGTCCCTGTGCAAGATGGTGTTGGTGCCCTACCTGTATCCCCTGGGCAATTACTATTTCCTATGCATGGACCCAGCCCCCAGCTGCCAGCGCCTGCAGTTCTGCCTGAGGCCCATCTCTGGCCAGTAGGGTCCCCTGTCTCCAGCAGGGTGGTGGAGTAGGGCTGTTAATACTCCCAGGGAGCAGCCTTAACTAGTGAATGAAAGGAGCTGGAGAACTCAGAGGGGTGTCTACACTGGCTCCCAGAGTTCCTCCACAGGGCAAGCCACCTTGCCCACAGTGGTGTCCAGCTTGGTAACAGGCCCGAGAAGGGCCTCCCTCTTTTCATGTTATATAAAGCTTAAATGCTTTTTATTTTTTATAAAAATGGGGATACATCAATGGGTGGGGAGGAAGAAAGGAAGGAGTAGTTTGTGAACCTGCTAGTTTTGCCGATATTTTTAAAAGTACCCCTTCCTGTAACATTTTCATTTTATATTTTGTAATGTATACTGTAGGAGTCTGTGTGTGTGTTACTCTAAAGCATACTATATATATATATATATATATATATATATATATATAAATTCTTAGTTTTTTTTAAGTAGGTTTTCTTTTTTTTTTTTAAAGTCACATGCTTATTAACTTTCATAGCCTATTCAAGTAATGCAAATGCAGACATTCCTCTACTGGGTGGTAACTACATAGGGCAAGTGGAAAAGAATGATAATTCATTGCTGTTGCTACTTGGAACCCACCTGGGGAAAAGGCAATTAAGCATACCGCCGACTAGTTTCCATGTGCAAAAATGAATGTCCCGGAGCTCTGGTCTGCATTTTCGTCTCTCCTCAGAGAAGGGTTAGGCATCCCCATACCCAATTCCCAATGCTATTATTGCATTTATTATAAAGTTAGTCAACTATTTTTATACTTGTTGGCCTCCTCCACGAGACTGAGCTCTCTGGAGGGCAGGAGTTTTATCTTTTTCACCTTTGTGTCCCTAGCACATGACACTGTGTTTGGCGTACAAAAGTCGGTCACTAGCAGGTGAAATAGCTGAAGTGCAGAATTTTCTATTTTAAGGTATTTGGTAGTGGCTGCCTGGGGCCTGGTGCGGAGTTTGAAGTTGGCTCTGCAGGAGTTTGCTCCCCAGTTGCTGGTGTCTGCCGTGGGCACGTGCACTGTGTCACTGTGTCAACTGAGCCCCTGCTGTGTCCAAAAACTCTGCTCCATGCTGGTAATCAGGGGTAGAGAGGAAAAAACAAATAAAGCAGAGTCCTCGTCCTCAAATGAGCTGAGGTCAGGGGTTTAATTGTTAAAAACAAAAGCAGTTCTTGGAATATAGCATATAATGATGACCCATAAGATATTTCTGTCCTTTTCCTCCGAGCACAGTCATTAAGAATATGCTCTTGAATTGCTGAGACAAGGCAAAACAGCTGGAATAAAATAAAACTCCATCTGATATACCCTCTGCTAACGTCTGCGATTTTTCTTCCAGCTGCACCTTTAAGTACCTTTAGTTCCTGGCTTTTCCAGTTTTTATCAATGTGCCACTTGAATGCATATCACTCTCTGACATTATACTTTTTCATGCCCTTTACATTTTAAAGTTATATGTCATATTAAAGGGGATATAATAACTTTCCAAGGGATGTTTTCCTCTCATGATATTTCTATCCATAAATGGAGAAAGAAACTGTGGCCTTAAATCCTTTTAAAAAGCCTGTTTTAAGACTCAAATAAATAAAAATTAACCTAATGAGTCAAACCTTTGGAGGTTTAACTTTTCATCCCCCAAAGGATTTATAGTGATTCGTGCTAACACATGCGTGCTTCTGTCATGAATAACTGCATTGGTCGGCACTCCCAGGTGCAGATAAGAACAGCCACCCTCTGTGCAGTTTAAGTAGAAAGGGGCTTGTTCTGGAACACAGACAGCTCATAGCAGCAGTGGGAGGCCTGGGGCAGCAGGCTGATGGCTAAGTTTCCAGAAACAGTCAGTCAGGACCACACCTCTGAAGTGACCTGCTGCCACTGCCCCCAGCGCCATGCTATTTCCTATGACACCGGTATCAGCAAAAGGGAGGCCCAGTGCCCACCCTGTTTCTTCACACAACTCACACCCGAGGCAAAGTCTTGGGTGGGTGCCGCTGACTGGTGGAACCTAGGTCACATATTGACGTACTGACACCCCAGCTCGAGGGAGGCGGGAAATGTAGGGTTTGTTTGGTGACTGTTTGGTTTTATCTACCTGAAGAAGACAGGACCCATGGTCCTGGGACCTGCTTCAGTGTAGGGAGGCTGTCTAACGATGCTGGGCAGCCACGAATGACAGGGGTCTGTTATGATAATGTCTCATGAAAATAGAAGTAGGCAAATTGTGTAAACTAGCCTCTGCTGTATAAAAAAACGTGCAGCAAAAAGATGGAAATACACAGAACTGTTAATGTTGATTTGCTCTGTGGTAGATTGTGGGTAATGTGTTCCTTATAACTATGGACACCCAGGTTGCCCCTATATCTTGTCTACTGTAAACAATGCTGTAATGAACATATAGATGCGCACATCTCCTCAAAGCAATGTTTTGGGTTTCTTTGGATAAATACCCAGAAGTGGAATTACTGGGTCCTTCTTTGTCTCTTGTTATAGCCTTTATTTTAAAGTCAATTTTGTCTGGCATAAGTATTGCTATACCAGCTTTTTTTTTCATTTCCATTTTTATGCAAAACGATATTTTTCCATCCCTTTACTTTCAGTCTGTGTGTATCTTTTGATCTGAAGTGTGTCTCTTATAGACAGCATATATAAAGGTCTTGTTTTCTGATCCATTCAAGCCACCTTATGCTATCTGCAACAACATGGATAGACCTAAAGGGTATTGTGCTGAGTGGAGTAAGTATATCATGTGATTTCACTTATATGTGGAAACTAAAGAACAAAATTAACAAACAAACAAAACAGAAACAAATTCATGGATACAGAGAACATTTTGAGGGTTACCAGGTGGAAGTGGATTGGGGGGATTGGTGAAAAAGGGAAAGGGATTAAGAAGTACAAATTGGTAGTTACAAAGTAGTCATGGGGATGTAAAGTACAGCATAAAGAACATAGTCAATGACATGGTAATAACTAGGTATGGTGGCAGATGGGTGTCGGGGTGATCACCTGGTAAGTTATATAAATGTCTAATCACTATATTGTACACCTGAAGCTAATATAATACTATATGTCAACTATAATTGAAATATTTAAAAAAGTATTATAAATTTCTATAATAAAACTATATTTCTTTATAAAGTAGAAAAATGAGAGTTTTCCATTTAAGAAAGTATTCATTAAAATAATTGCTACTTTGCTAGGAGATGAAACTCTACCTTAAAAGTCCTGAGCAGATTTAATAGTATCCCTGTTAAACAAGTAAATGCTAAATTCTTCCCCCTCCCCCCCAAAAAAACCAAACAAACAATAAGCAAACAATTACTCTCTTGTTTAAGCTGAGGTTAAAATCTATTTCCTGTGGCTTTGCCTCAGTGGGTACAGTAGCTGCTGCTCACATTAGAATTATACCATTTTAAATCAGTTGGGCCTCAGACATCATTTACCCTAACTGTATAGCATTTGTCTCAATTTGAAGTTTTAAAAAATACAAACATATATATATATACACACACACAATCGTGCACACTTATCTGTTTAATATCTGTCTTCTCCAGGAGCCACAAGGGCAGGGACCACGAATCCCCAGTGCCCATGACACCATAGTCATACTGTAGGTACTGACTACATATACATTTGCAGTGCATGGTTGCTGATGGTTAAATCACAAGGGAAGGGACCCATAGCCATTATCTCTAGACTAACTGTGAAGCCTTTAGTCCCAGCAGCTGACTGGCCCTCACTGAGATGGCCGTGGCTGCATGGGATGTCATTCTGGTCCTTCTGAGCACCTCACTGGAGATTCTAGAGCTCTTGAGCCCATCGACTTCTTTGCCCCTTGAAGACCGTTCTCTCACTCCTGCCCCTTGCTGAACACCAGAAACTGTGAGTGAGCGTCCTCCTATTTTCTGTGGCCTGCTTTGGGAAGAGCATACATAGGTCTTCTGCTCCCAGGCCCCCGACCCATCTTAGAGTTCTGTTCCTATCCCCCTCTGTGGACCCGGCCTCGGGGACATGAACTCAGGGGCTCAGCAGTACCTAACATTCTTGTCTCCTTTCACCTGGTCCAAAGGGTCTCTTTCTCACCTGGGGGCAGGGAGGACCCTCACCCACTGTCCGGTGTTTCTCCACATCGTTCCTCTTTGGCCTTGGTCTCTCCTTTGGAAAATCAAAAGCCAGGAATTTGAGTCATATTCTCTGTAGCTTGTGACGTCATGTTTTCCCTGAGGTAGCATATGCTGCTGTTTCAATGTGGAAAATGTGAAAGGATACGAGGAAATTTGGGGAAGAATACCCCCCCCCCCAGATATCATCTGCCCCATTGTACAAAAGGTGGGCCCATTTTCAGGGAATGAAATTAGTTATAGTTGCCCCAGTTTCCAAAGTCACTCTCTAAAGTTCGTGAGTTCACCACTGATTCTAGAAGGAAAAAAGAATGCCACTCAGGAGAGAGAACAGAAAGTCTGCAAAATGAGTGAGTCTGCAGAGATGCCTGTTTTTCCTGCTGTCTTAAAGTTTCCCCCAAACAGTTGGGGGTCTGATAAAGTAAACACCTGTCATGTTATTTAAGAGTGGGTGACAGACTGAGAGTCACTGTGCAGGTGACAAGCTGTCCTTGACTTGATAAGTTCCCATGCTGTCTTTGGCTGATATGGATCTCCTATTAAGTGATGTGTGATGAGAGTTCCCTGTCAGTTCAAGTGACACAATTTTAGGTAAGGAAGGGGTAATGTCTCGGTGTCAGCTAGAGTTGGTTGTATTAGATGTCATCCCACCTTCATCTGCTGAGCTGTGGGCAAATGAGATTTTATGCTTTATCATCAGTCTGCCAGGCGGGGGCTCAGGTAACTCTATGTAAAATCTCATGCTCTGTTGCACAATAGTTGATGTCTGCAAGGAAAAATAAGTATGTTGAAGTTTTTCATAGCATTTGTTCCTTCATAGCAAGAGAACATTACAAGTTTGCGTAAGGCTTTCTGTTGTCACTTTGACTTTTACAGCTGCATGTTAGCTGGGGCACAGTAAATTACTGGACAAGCACGAGGAGGATGCCATTGAGCTCTGCCTGCTGCTTCGACATCTTCAGAAGTTACAGTAAAACATAGCTGAGTGTGCCATTGCCAGCCCCTTTTAGTACGCTGACAGTCTGAGATGCTACTCAATAACACGAGGTCACTTTTCACCAAACTCTTGATAGAACAGTTTTTCTATAGATTATGTTACCGAGCAAGCATTTCTCTAGCATCCACTTCATTATCAAGTAGGGGCCAAATACCCTCCTTAGGTATTCTATACCTAATAAAACTAATAAGGGAAAAGGAACCAAATAGTCCAGCTTTCTAAACTGCAGTCACAGTCAAAGGCACTTGTAAATTCCAGAGCGGAGCCTGTGGGGCTTCGGGTGAGGAGCCCTCCTTTCTAATGCGTTTGGCTTGTTCTTTAATGGAAACAGCCAGATCCTGCTGTGGTTGTCTTTTCGGGGTGGGATGAATTCAGAATGGGAAGACCACAGACATTGAAAAATAAACACTAGATTTTTACATTTTTTAATCGGTGTTTTAGAATTGTCTTGTCAATTACCTATTTGACAACAATTTTTTTTTGTAACTTAGCATTACTAAGTTGTTTTGGGAGGCGTTTGACTTAGTTTTCCTAGCGAAGATCCCTTTCACACTCATGCTTCATCAGTTTGTCAGATTTTAGCGACAAACTTACAATAATGAGCACAACTGGCATAAACAAGTTTGGGGATAAACACAATGAGCTGGGTTAGCACATATCTCAACTGAAGGTCAGAAATGGGGTGCCAGGGAGCCCCTACGATCCCCAGGCATTCTCTATGGCAGAGGCACCCTGCAGCACGTGTTAGGGAGGACAAGGACGCTGGTTAATCCATGAGCTGGTTAACGGGCTTTAATTAAGAGAGTTTCTACTATAAGTACATTTTCATTAATATGCATACATAATAACTCTTAAAGAACATTTTTTGCAAAATGATTTCTAGTATGGGTCCTGTAGAACCTGCCTTAATGAGTAACTAAAGCTCACTTATAATCAGCGGAATCTGTCTACACACATAATTGGTGCTCTAAAGTGCTTTTCCCTGGCAGTCTCATTTCCACCCTGGTACTGTAATTGGTTTGTTCATCAGACTATTTTTTTTTCCTAGATGGGAAGAGATAATGTTTTGGTTTACTCTTCATTGAGTTATCACAATTTTTAAATTAATGACTTGGAGGTTTAATGAGCTCCTGTTCCATTTATACATGCTCGAGATCCT
>NW_017732168.1:651365-659267 GCF_001890085.2 Hipposideros armiger
AGGGATAAACAGAGAAACTGAAAAGCAGACAGAAACAGAGGAAAACAGATAGAGAGAGAACACACAGAGACAGAAAAAGACACAGAGAAACGGAGACACCGTGAGAGAGAGAGAAATGGAAACATCTGGACAGACAAAGAAGAGTCACTTCAGCGATGGTGCTCTAGATGAGCACCATCTCTGCCTCGTTTGGCCAAAACTATAGAGCTACAGGTGTGGGGGGCAGATGCCTTGGGGAAGCATCTTGTCACTGGCGGGGACAGAGAGGCAGGCCCAGGCACAGCAGGGGACACAGTGTCATAATGGGCAATACCAGGCCTATGAGTAGGTCACAACCTGGGCAGTAATTAGATGGCCCTGCACCACTTGTTCATATCTATTAAATGGGGTTTTTAGCTTTAAATGTATTTTTTTTAATTGTTTTTGCTTGTTTTTTTTTGGCTGCAGAAAGGTACTGAAGGAAATCTCTGTTGGAGAACTCAATCCAAATGAGACTGTGCAGGCCAATTTGGAGGCCCAACTCCTCTCCAAGCTGGACCACCCAGCCATTGTCAAGTTCCACGCAAGCTTTGTGGAGCAAGATAGTTTCTGCATTATCACAGAGTACTGTGAGGTGAGATTCTCCTTGTCTTTTCAAAATCGTAACAGAAATCTGTTTTATAGAAAAAGTCTCTAAGGAAATATCTCAAAAGTTCAAATTATCAAAGCACAAACTGAACTATAAAAACCAGTGACCTCATGTCTTGCAGCTAAGAATGATCATCTCTAGGTAATTGACAATTTTTTTTTAATGAAGGGAAGCTCAGAATGAATATACTTTAAGAAAAAATTATAATATATAATTATATTGCAGAATAGGCTTTGATATCTTTTTCTTGTGGGGGACATCCCCCAAACCTCCTTCAATGGTCCAGTGCTTAGATGGACATTGAAATGCCATGACAGAGTCCTGCACAGAGCAGAGGTACACCTCCTGAGTTCTAGGTTCTAGCTCTATGGCTCAATTTCCCCCATGGAAATCCTTTATATTTATTGATTGGTGATTTATGGCTTCAGGTATTTGCTGTTTTCCCTGACACTTCACTTTCTTTCCAAGTGATAATAGCTGTGCATTTTATTGACCCCAAGTGAGTATGAGACTGCTTAGAAAGGTGCCAGAGGGGGAAGTTGACAAGGTGTAGCTGTAATGTGGATATGTGCGTTTACTCATGAGAGGATCGGTAGAAGGGGGTTACAAGAGTTGGGTGAACAAGAGAATATCCAAAAATGACATTGCTCAGAAAGTATCTCCCAGAACATTCTGAGAGCTAGCATAGCCAAATGCACCTTGGAAGAATTTGGTTCTATCCATAACTTAGAGTATATTTAGTTCATCACCTGGATGTTGCTGGGACCCAAAAGAAATGATGCTAGGAAGGCAGGAGATGCTCTTTAGAGTGGAAGGCAGGCCTATTTGGGTCAGAAACTTCGGACAACAGGAGGGTGCTGTGTGTTTGAGACACAGAAAAGAAGAGGCAAGAGAAGCAGCAGCTGGAAAGGAGTAGGGATAACAACAAAAACCAGCCTTGCCTGCTTTACACATTAGCTGGTGCACCATCCGAAATGGAACTAGTGGGCAAGTTAAAATATCTGAAAGGCTGAGATACTCCAAGTCTCAAAGGCTTGAGGGCTATTCCCCTTCAGGGCAGCCTCCTGAGCTCAGCCTTGCTGGGTGTTTCCCCATCCAGGTCGTGCCCCTCCTCTGCCTTTAGGAGTGGGAGGAGGAGGAGAAGGAGAGGGAAAAAGAGAAGGAGAAGAAGGAGAAGAGGAGGAGAAGGAGAAGAGGAGGAAGGGGGATATTTCAATGTTTAGTTCTCCATCTAGTGGATTGTTAAGAAAATCAATAAAATGATGAAGTGTGCAAAGTGGTGATACCAAACAGCTCCTCTGGCAATTATGTCACTAATCTGTGTAAAACCACTATGATCCATCAGCTATAATTTAGCCATTTTTCTTCCTTTAGTCTCAAAACAATGAATAAACTGTTTTATGTGGGAAACAATTGACTCCTACAGCTATGACAATAACTGCTACTTCTGCTGCGTTTGGCACACTGAATTTTTCAAAGGCTCTTTCCTGGTCTTAAAATATTTTTCACTGTGTTCAGTACTGTCCAAAGGACTTTCTGTGATGATGGAAATGTTCTATATTTGTGCTGTTCACTCTAGTAGTCACTAGTCACTCGTGCGTCTTTACCACTTGATGAAGTATGGCTAAGTGTGACAGAGGAGCTCAATGTTAAATTTTATTTAATTTTGATTAATTTAAAATTTAATAACATGTAGCTAGTGGCTGCTACTGGATTGTGCAAATCTAAATGATAAGCTATTACTTTCTTTCCCTGCATTAATTTTTTTAATTTTTAATTTTAATCTACCAGAAAAGTTACAAGAATAGCGTAATGAATTCCCATATACCCTTTGTCCAGATTTCCCAATTGTTATGTTTTTTCCACTTTTCCCTTATCATTCTATTTATTCATTTTATCTATCATCCATCATCTATCTATCTGTCTATCTATCTATCTATCTATCTATCTATCTATCTATCTATCTATCTGATCATCTATCTACATTTCCTGAACCATTTGAGAGTAAGTTCATACATGATGTCTCTTTGTCCTAAATACTGTATTTTCTAAGACCAAAGACGTTTTTTTACATACCTGCAGTACAATGATCAAAATCAGGAAATTAACATTGATACAATTCTAGTAGGTGATGCCGTGGTTCTCACTGGGATCCCAGACCATCAGCATCAACGTCACTCAGGAACGTGTCAGAAATACAGATTCTTAGCTTCCACCCCAGCCGTACTGAATCAGAAATTCTGGGGGTGGGATCTGGCAGTTCTGTTTTGACAAAACCCACCAGGTGAGTCCCAAGCACACTGAAGTTTGAGAAGAACCCATCTAATCCACAATTCATAGTTAAATTTAGCCCATTTGTCCCAATTATGTCCCTAGAAAGGACATTTCTGTAAGATTTTTTTTTCTCATGCTGAATCCAATCCAGTATCATCTGTGTTAATTTTTCAATGCTGGAGGTTTCCAAGGGCTGAGTTGCTCTCCTGGGAGGGGGCGTTGCTATGGTGACGGCCCCTGGCAGATCCAGGACAGCTTCTGGGCTTCCAGGGCTGCAGCGCTGAGCTGTTAGGCTGCCACTTCCTCGGCTCCCCAGGAATGACGTGTGCGGATCTCTCTGTTCTTGTTGTCAACAGATATTT
The DNA here is from genome assembly GCF_001890085.2 of Hipposideros armiger. Classification (NCBI taxonomy): domain Eukaryota; kingdom Metazoa; phylum Chordata; class Mammalia; order Chiroptera; family Hipposideridae; genus Hipposideros; species Hipposideros armiger. Next base: position 654,630 of record NW_017732168.1, read on the forward strand.
CTCATCTTCAGACCCCCAAACGTGCTCTTAACTCGCATAAGCTTGGCCTTATTGTCGTTATAATTTATTTTTATTTTTTTTTCAATTAAAAAAATGTTTTTTGTTATTTAAAAACTGCTTTATTAACTTCACAATATGTAATACGCATCTTTCCACGTAATAGTTAAAATTCTCTTGCTAACAAAATCTTACAGACTGTGTCAAAAACACAACATTCAACCAGAAGCTGGTAAAGAGACCCACCAGAAACAAGTGACATCAAAAGGTTTACAACAAAGGTACACTGTGAACATGTATATTTGGAAAGCAGGTGTCCCCCTATTAACTTCAGGGAGTACATGAGGATTCAGGCATAAGGCAAAACTCATAGCGATGGTCATGGTTGGGGGGCGGGGAGAGGGGGTGTCCGTGCTAACTGCCTGCAGACTGTGACTCGGTTGCTTCTTCCTCAGCGTTTGCATGAGTTGTTGCATCTCCTCCCAACCCTTTCCATGTGCTCTTCTCCCATCCTTGCCCGTGGCCGTTGAATCACATCCCATCTATACTGCAGGATGGGCTGCCGAAGGCGGAACCGCCTACAATTTCCTTAAGCACACAATCTTTTCCAGCTTACACAGGGAGGGCCAAGGGCTCCCTCCTGTTAGCATCTTGCGCCTTTTCATAATTTTTTCCATTTTCCTGGTTGGTTTTTTCCACGCTGATATTTTTTGCCACTTGTTCCCCTTTGGATGCCATTACTGCTGGGTCTATCCTTGCTGTCTCCTCTTCTCAATTCTCACAGCGAGTGCGTGTGCACCCTGGGACACTTGACGCAGACACACAGACCTACCTGCTCAGTTTTCCCAGGGCCTGATGGCAGCCGGCAGTGCACAGGTCAGCAGGGAGCTGGTACCCAGACAGGAGTGACGACTGCTGTTCTCTTTTTATGGAGGTAAAATAATAATACTGGAAATGGCAGATGGCCATATTTGTACCTCATAGGAAAATGCTGTATCACCATTGAAATACTTAATCTTTTTATCTCCAAGTTTCCTCTTCTGTAATTGAGGACTGAAAGATTGAAACATACAAATACATGTATGAGACTGCTAGCTACATCCACCGCCCAACGCTTTAGACACATCACATCAGATTATGAGTGTGAAAAGCAAACAACTGAACTCTCACAACTTCCTCTTAAGATCTAACTAAATTTTCGAGGGAGAATAGTTCTAATGCTATGAAAATGGCAGAATATTTCAAATACTTGCTGCTCCCTGTCCATTCTCGACAGTTTCACACCTCTTCATCTGTGCGTGGGCCATTCCCTTCCTAGCCCCACATCTCCAAACCCTACCCATCCTTCCAGGCCCAGCTGAAATGCTGCCTCCCCCACAAAGACTCCCATAACCTCTTTGCTGGAAGTCACTCCCCACCTGAGCCCCCTCTCTTGGCACTCAGCACATTATACGTAGTATAAATGCTCTCAGACTCTCAATCTGTGGGAGTGATCTTTCTCTGATTCATTTTTGTATCACATCATCGACCCATGCAGTGCGCCATAAAGAAATTAGCACTCAGGCATTTTTTTTTCCTGACAAATTCTTTACCACTTGCTTCCAGCTATCTCCTATATCATTTCTGTCAAACACTCATGGTAAAAGATAAAATATTGAGTCCTTCTACCTGTCATATGTCCAAAGCATTTTGTCTTACCTTATTTTGCTGGTGCACCTAGCAATGTACTGCACTGGAGACCTATGATATACTACTGACTGAAAGCTTTCCATTTGGGTTAGGATAAGGCATCCCCAGAGACCTGGCTGTTAGATTAGTAGGCAAAATAGAGAGTAGCTGAGATCATTTATCTTCAGGAGAGAGAGAACATATGACTATCAGGGCAAAAAGTAGGAAAGGTTGGATGTGTGTATTTCCTGCTCGGTGATATTAACATAGCTAAACAAAAATTATATCAATATAATGGTAGTGCTTAACCTTAGCTGTACATTATAATCGCCCGGAGAGCTTTCCAAAATCTCAAGACCTGAGGCCCACCTCCAGAAAGTCTGATTTAATTCTATTTTATAGGTGAGGAAACAGGCGGAGTGATTTTTCTGACAACCATGTGGCTGGAATGTTGAATTTCATCCAGGAGAGGATCCGGACCAGAGATACTGGGAAAGCTGCTCCTTTTTTTCTTTTCACTTGGATTGCTCTAATTCCCTGCTTAATATGTCATAGAGTCAACCAAATAGTCCATAATTCCTACCTTCTCAAGCCTGTAATTATCTACTTCTACATGGATATGAATTAGTAGAGATTGATTGTTTTATTGTTCAAACCAATAACGTTAACCAAACATGTTTCAAATGGTGGCCCTAAACGAAAAACAAATTTCAACCCAGCCACGCTAATCAAGCCTAACTATGTGAATTATGCCAAATATAAAACTGAAACTTTCAGTTATAAGATGAGCAAGGTCTAGGGATCTAATGTACAGCATGGTAACCATAGTTAAGAGTATTGCACTGCACACCTTCGATTTGCTAAGAAAGTAGATCTCAAGTGCTCTCACTACACACACACAATAAAAGGTAACTATGTGAAGTATTGGTTTTGTCAGTCAGCTTGACTGTGGAAATCATCTCACATGTACACGTGGTAATCATCTCACATGCATATGTACATGTTATACATGAAAGCTGCTCCTTTTCTTGGCTTATTCTCACTTATATCCTGTATCTTTATTTCCATTTATATGACATACATAAAGAGAAACACATGTATATCAATTTGTACACACATACATATTTTAACATGATGATATTTTATCTCAGTAGGAGACTAGATACGGTTTCAAATAGTGGAAAGTGTGTAGACTTTGGCATCACACTAACTTCTGTTCAAATCTTTGTCCGTTTTCTTGAGCAAGTTATTTCATTTCTCTGACACTTTTCCTGATCTTAACATAATGTAATGACACCTATTTTCTTCTTCTTTCTTTTCTTTTTTAGCTTTTTATAAGGGATTTGAAATAATGAATGTTGAAAAAGTGGCTCTCGGAGCTTTGCACCTAGGAGACCGTCAATGGAAGTTGTTATTATAATAATTCATTATTATATTGTTACTTCCCTTTTCCCTTTCCCATTATTTTTTAGAAGGCAAGTTCATTTTTACCTCGTTGAGTTTTTGACTTGTAGCCTTTAGCATGAGGATTCATGCCAGAAGGAAGAAACATGCAAATTCTTAGACACTAATGGGTCTGAGAACACCTTTCTGGCAAGTACTTGCTAAAGATCTATTTGTACTGTAAAAAAGAAAATTTGAATTTCTCTTATGTTTCTTGTTTTTGTAAAACTGTTTAAATAAACCAAGTAAGTAGGCTGAGTTTCACAATCTTGAAGCTCTAATAGGTGTCAATAGACACTTCTTGCAAGCGAATTTAGCAGTAACATGTATCCACCAGACTTATTACCTCTCAGAGAGTCCTTATAACTTCAGACAGATGTGTGTTACGTCGACAGTTATAGACAAACTCTTTTCTATTCTTCAAAAACATTGCATATAGTCCTGGGGCCGCCACCACCCAGAATTGGTTATTTATGGATGAGAAACACTCTTAAGATATTGATCATTGTGACATTGATTAGTGTCCATCTGTCTTAGTCTATTTAGGCTACTACAGCAAAATACCATAGACTGGATGGCTTATAAACAAAAGAAATCTCTTTCTCACAGTTCTGGAGGCTGGAAGTCTCAGGTCAAGGTGGTGGCAGATTTGGTGTCTGGTGAGGGCCTGATTCCTGGTTCATAGATGGCCATCTTCTTGCTATGTCACCTCACCTGGTGGAAGGGGTGAGGGAGCTCTCTGGGGTCTCTTTTATAAGAACACTGATCCCATTCTTGAGGGCTCCACCCTCATGATCTAATCAGCTTCCAAAGCCCCCCCCACACACACACACACACTCCTAATATTATCACACTGTGGGGGCTAGAATTTCAACATAATGCATTTTTGGGGACACGCACATTCAGTCTGTAGCCCCATCCTTCCTGATGTGAGCGCCAGGTGTCCACACATCAGGGCAGTCTTCAGTGGGGCCTGCTTTTCTGAAATTGCAGCTAATTGAGGGAATTAAGCATTATCTTCAGAGAGGTGAGTTCTATCAGGGTCCTCTGGTTTTCCTGGGCAGCTCCATCCAGGAGTAGGTAAGCCTCCCTGAATTTACCCTGTGCCAGTTCTATGGGTCTACACTTTACTCAGTTATGGAAGACTGTAAATAACATGTCTCATGTTGTTTTTTTGTTTTTTGTTTTTAAGGTTTTATAGGGGAATTGGCGAAGGGGGACAGCGTTGGGGAATCAGGGTAAGGGGAACAGACAAGTTGCTGTCCTTTTGTTCTTCAGTCTAGTTGTGGAGGATGTTGCTTCACTGGCCCACATTGGTATTATCATTGCGCTCTTCCCGGATGAGGCAGTTGGTCATCAGCCATTGGATGGCAGCTCACGGCAGCTCAAAGCAGCTCACACTGGCCGCCAATAGCTCACAGCAGCCCACTGTAGCCCCACTGCAGCCTACGCCGTCGCTGGTGACTCACAGCAGCCCAGCTCCAGGTAGAGCTGTTGTTCAGCATCTTAGCTGTAGAGGATGCCGCGTCA
>NW_017732168.1:662642-667681 GCF_001890085.2 Hipposideros armiger
TTAAAAGTAATTTCCCTGTGATTGTTCCATTGCCTATAAAAGCTTCTCCTTTGCAGGAATAGTCTGTGAGTAGCTAAATGTTTGGCTCTTACGCTCCTTGTGGATGTGGCACAGGCACCTCCTCTCTAAATGAGCCTGTGTTGACATCCTCCAAAGACCAAACATAGTTGCATTGAACTCATTTTCTTCAGAGGAACTCTTCTCGAGCTGTCTCTAACTTTTCAGTGTTTTAAGGTAAAAGGGATAAGGTATAGGGGTTCTCTAAGAGAATTTAACATTTTTTGTTTTTATTTCTTTGGTAGTTGAAGTACATTTACTCACCTATAAGCTTAATCAGAAGGAGTCTTATATCATACTCCGCCAGGCAATTTTAGATGTCTGTCATGTGTGATCATGATTCATTTTTGGCACCGAGTATTATTCTTTAAACTATCACCAGTGAGTGGTAGGACAGAGACTGACTAAATGTTTAAGTGATGTGTTTGGACCTCACATAAATCAACAGTCCATATTCCTGAGAGTTTTGCTGTAGCTAAATAGAGGAAAGCACATGTTAGTCTGAGCCTGCCAAACTGAAAAGAATCTATACTCCAGCAGCCAGGACTGTATGCACAATGTAAGCACCAGTTTACTTTCATCAAAACGTGATTACTTGATATTAAATTAATATCATTAATTTGAATTATTATTGGCTTTATATTTTTAATTTGTATATATGTTAGGGCTCTGCAGTTATATACAACTCTAAGCATAAGGAAAGTTATTCCTAGTTTTATGTCGGTACATATAAATATGAGCATGTAATGTAATGAAATGTAATAAAAATAAAATTTTAGGTAATATTTAGGTAACATAGTAAAAAAACCCTTTACAATAGATTTGTCCTTGAGTGATGTCAGAGATAAACACAGCGATACATTGCTGAAAGCAGGGAAAACAGAGTTTCTTCCATCACTACTGACAGTAGGGGAAAGACCTGAGCTCCATCCTGGTATGTGAAGAGGTGACTGGATGATGGCAAGGTAGAACGGGGGAGGGGGAAATGGTGGGGACCTGAGCAGAGTCAGGGAAGTGAAAAATTACAAAAAGCAGGGAAGGGCTGGTCCATGTATGTCTGGGTTTGCCAACTGGCACTTATCCAGCCTCAGGCCCCTACTCTCCTAGGAGACCCAGAGACAGGCACCCTATTTTGAGGTGGGCTGGAACAAACAGTAAATTCTTTGGGCAGCCTTGAGTTTTCTAAGGCAGCCATTTTAAGGGGCTCTAGGGTCTTCCTAGCGATGTGGCCTTGAGCTGTTAGAAATATGTTAGTATTTGTTCAAGTCTTTCTAGGCCAAGGTTGAGGCCTAGTGGAGAAGAGGGCTCAGAGGAGCCTGGCTAGAGTTTGGTCAAAGAGAAACCCTTTGCCAGTGATAGTTACAGAGTGGTAGTATGCCCTCACTTTCTTACGATAAGCAGTGACTGCTGTGTAGTAACCATTGTTAAGAGAGCTTGATTTTAAAACCTTAACTGAAAAAACATATGAAAAATTATGCTGTTTTGTTTCAGGGCCGAGATCTGGACTGTAAAATTCAGGAATATAAAGAAGCTGGAGAAACCTTTCCAGAAAGTCAGATAATAGAGTGGTTTATCCAGCTGTTGTTGGGAGTTGACTACATGCATGAAAGGTATGTTCATTTGTTACTGGGGATCAGAATTCCTTTTTAACAGTCATGCCTGAACTTGAAAAATGAATTTTGGAGGGTAGAATTAAAAGGAAGCACGTCCAAAAATAAGTGACTATAGTTAAACATCTAAATATGCTTTTGTGTGGGGAAACCTTTTGAATGATTATATCTTGAAGATTTACTTGAATAGCTTTTTGTTGTTCTAGAAATCAAGTTGGCCTTGAATACAAAACAGAAGCTTATATTAAACACAATCCCCTATATCTGATCATATCTCACATACCTTTAGCATGCTATGACTTTCTTACATCTTACAGCAGACTTGAGCTATAAATACCCTGGGATGCTAAAATGAATTGCGTGTTTGCCGTGGAGTGTCAGTGCACATTTAGGTATGTGTTCACTTCCCAAGGTGAGCTAACTGAGACAGAAGATATTCTTTGACCTCAGAGAGATAACTACTCAGACCCAAAGTCAGTTTTGACTTGAAATAGCTAATAAAGAAGGCCAAAGTATGTTTTATGAGTTTAATTGTCTATAATTTATATTTACAATCTCTGCCTCAAAAAAGTATTTTAAAACTTTCAATTATTTTTAGTACAGGTAAAAAGTAAGATGTTTTAGATGTTAAATGTTTTACAGACCCATAAAATGGTATGAACATGTTTGAAAAGAACATACATAGACAAATAAAGGTAGATTCTATGAGATGTCCATGTTAGTTTTCAATTTAGGAGTGGGCGGAACATGTGGAAACATCCTTTTTGAACAAAATTGGAAATTTATAGGGTACACCAAGGTCTGGCAATCCATGGATGTCAAATAGCTTAAATGTGTTATTTGTAGTATCTGATTTCATAAAAAGTAATTGGATTATTTCGTGCTTTGCCATGTGTCCTTTTTTTTTTTTTAGCTGAGCCATCCTGCCACCTGTTGGCAGCTCAGCTTGGGCTGGAAATCGAACCTCAGTTGCTCAGAGCTCACACTCTTGAGCGAGTTCTTAGCCAACTGAGCCACTCGGCCAGCCCACCATGTGTCTTTTGAAACACGTGCTCCGTGATACATATGGCCACCCACTTATTGACAATGATCTGTATTGACTTATTGACAGTTCATAACAACCTTTTGATTGATGTGAAACTATCCTAAGAGACCATGATAAAAGAATATCAAATAATCTTTTAATAAACCCAAAGCTGTTGAATGTAGGACATCTGTGTACATACAGTTTATATTGCTATTTCTTTCATTTTTTTTACTATTTCATGGCATATTTATTAGCTTACACATAAGGAAAACAACACATACAAAGATGCCAACTTTGGTGTTCTGTGTGCAAAAATAGAAAACTGAAGTCTGATTCATTTAANTTATTTCATGTCACTTCTTAAGATAAAAATGAGTTCTATTTTATTCCTATTCATGCACATTTGCCTCAGCAGGAAGAACACTTACTCTAAACGAATTTTTAAAAAATTAGCAAATCAACCCAGGAATGTTCATTTATGTTATTAGACATGATACTGCATGGCATTCTTTAGTAACTATTTAGAAACTAGATTTTCTTATTTTGCTTTTAAGAGCACTATATGGCCTGACATTTTCCCCACTAGTTATGCACTTCATTACAGTGAATTTTCAAAATTCTGAGGGAATATCTTCAAGTTCAACATGTATTTGTGTTCTCCTAAGTAATGTTACAGGCTTTAAAAATATGTCATTATAAAATTATTCTTATTCAAAATGTCATTATAAAATGATTCTTATTCAACCCTGACTTTTCCAAGTGCATATTTTGCCTTTGGAATTTTTCAGACTATTGGACAAAGTATTTCCATTCATGGGTGAAATATTAAGTATATGGCCCATTTGTATTATTATCAAGCAGCATTTTCTTAAAGTGTGGTCCATGGACCCCCTGGGCCAGAGCCATTTAGGATGCTTTTTTAAAAAAAAACAGATTCCTTGGTCTTCTCTAGATTTATAGAATCAGAGTCTTTGTTGATATGGCCCAGGAATATGCATTTTAAACAAGTAACTTGGATGATTCTTATGCACGCTAAAATTTGAGGTCCACTGAAAGGCTGCATTAGAAGCTGTTTTTAGAGGAGATGTCAAGTGTGAAGAAACAGCATTTTAAGATGTCAACCAAGTGAATGAATAAGGAGCAGCTTTTCCAGTTTAAAATGAAGAAGTAGGACAGAACAACTTTTCCAGCTCCTCAAGCCCTAAAATCCTGAGATGGTTTTGTCCCTCGTGAATGCTCTGAACATTGCAGTTTCATCGTATTCAGGCTTCCGAGAGGGCTGTACTTTGTCCTTTTAAACTGGTTGCAAGTGCTTCTATTGATGACTCAAAAAAAAAAAGAATTAATTTTTTAAAAATCCCTTTTAATGGCAATCAAATATAGAGCTTGGATACTGTATTTGAGTCGTTTTTCATTTCTTCAAGGTCTCGGCATTTCAAAGTCAATCTGATATTAGCTAACTAGGATGGGCTAGGGAGGAGATACCATTAATCTATCAAATGGGACGTTTTGGGTTACAGATTTTCAAAACTTCAGAAGTTAACATCAAGGTTTAGAAGCTAACATCAAAGCAAACACAAAACAAAGAGTTTTTCTTGGAGATAAACATGAAAAATGAAAATTGTAAGGGGAGTATAATAACTTCAGGATGAGACCCAGCTCTCTGATTAATTTAATCTTTTGGTATTCTAGTTCTTCTTAACACTAAGAACTAGTACATCCCTTCTTTTTATGGTTCTACCCAGAGAGCAAGGGAGAGTTTGTGTATCTCCTTTTGACATGATACTTTGAGCTACCATTAAAGAAGGGCCCTATTTTTTTTTCAATAGTCTATATATTATTTATTTAGTCACAGGAAATTGTGCACACATTTAATATCAATGTGGGAAACAGACAACAACTTCTTTTTTTATAATTTTTTTATTTTTTTTATTGGGGAATTGGGAGAGGGGAATAGTGTTGGGGAATCGGGGAAGAGGGACAGACAAGTTGCTGTCCTTTTGTTCTTTAGTGTAGTTGTGGAAGATGTCGCTTCACTGGCCCATGTTGGTATTATCATTGCGCTTTTCATGGCTGAGGCAGATTGGTCGCCGGCCACTGGACGGCCGCTCACGGCGGCTCTTGGCAGCTCACGCTGGTTGCCAGCCACTCATGGTAGCTTATGGCAGCCTACTGCAGCCCCACTGCAGCCTATGCCATCACCGGAGACTCATGGCAGCCCAGCTCCAGGTCGAGCTGTTGTTCACCATCTTAGCTGTAGAGGGCACAGCATCAATGGCCCTCATATGGGATTTGAACCCAGGTCCTGCTGCTCATAGCTGGCATCCCAAGCCAACTCTTAACCA
>NW_017732168.1:671626-672562 GCF_001890085.2 Hipposideros armiger
AAACCAATTATTGTAATTTTAATTCTATATTTAAGTTGATTTATTCCTTTATTAAATAGTGATACATTTTTTAAGTGGCCTAACTTCAAAGAGCTGTTAGTAAAGTACCAGAGAAAAAAACATGTATCTAAATAACTGTAAACTGTGTACCATGGTGGCTATATAAGATAGTGAGTCTTGACTGTGTACTGTGTCATGGCCTGGACAAGCTGCTTAATTTCTCTGAGCCTTTGTTTCCTCATCTATAAAAGAGGGACAATAATGGGAGTCTTCCCTGCTTACTGATAGGGCTGTAGGGAATATGCATTGAGATATTATACATTTTAAAAGTTTGCAAGTAGGTAAGCCCAATGTAAATGTTGTTTTCTAGATGTAATTCAGCGTAGAAATGAGGGCCACCAGAAGGGCTAAAAAAAGCTCTTGACAATAACAAGTGCTGACAAGGATGTGGAGCTACTGAAAGTTTCTTACATTGCTGTTAGGGTGTAAATTGGTATAACCACTTTGGAAAAATGTTTGATAGTACCTCCAAAAGCTGAGCATTCACATACCCTGTGACCCAGTAATTCTATTCCTCAGATGGAAAATGAGTACCTATGTCCAACAAAAGACATATACGAAAATGTCCATAGAAGCCTTATTTGTAGTAATCAAATGTCTATTTACAATAGAATGGTTAAATAAATTGTGGTATAGTAATACTATGCTGCAGTAAAAAAAGAAAAAAATTTGATATGCAGGACCTGGGTGAATCTCAAAGACATGATGTTGGGTGAAAAGCCAGATGCAAAAGAATGCAAACTATATGACTCCATTTATATTAACTCAAAAACAAGCAAAATTCCTCTATGGTGAGTCAGAATAGGGATTACCTTTGGAAGGGAGTTTTGATTGGAACGAACACAAAGAAACCTTCTGGGATGTTGGAAACGTTGT
>NW_017732168.1:672647-678981 GCF_001890085.2 Hipposideros armiger
ATAAATACACACACCCACAGAGAGAGAGAGAGAGATATATATATATATATAGAGAGAGAGAGAGAGAGAGAGAGAGAGAGAGAGCCAAAAAAAGTATAAACATTTTAAGAAAGGAAAAAACTGTATTAAAATTACGCTGATGGTAACCACTTGGAGCACCTCTTGTAGTCGCAGAAGTCAAACATGAGTTGTATTCATCTTTTGTTATTGGTATATATTGAGTATTACAATTTTAATATGGTTTTCATTTCTTAAAATGTATATACATTTTTTGGGAACCCTCTGTATATTCTCTGGGAGGCTATATACATATATATATCTGAGAGAGATATCTCAGGGAGAGAGGAAGGGAGGGAGGGAGGGAAGAAGGGAGAAGTGAGGCCCTAGATCTTGGGAAAACGGAGACTTGTCTGCTGCTTTTGCTCCTCCAGGCTCTGGGCCTTGAATGAAAGCTGGGATGTAGGAAGCTTATCTAGGAGATGATCTCAGGAAGCAGAAGCCAGTGAGTGGGAGAGAGAGTGGGATGGGAAGTGAGAGAAGCCATCCAGGGCACGCTTGGAGCTGGTCGTCGCTGTGGGCAGAAGGCTGCAGAGGCAGCACCCCTCTGCATGCCTTCCAGGTTTGGGGCTCCCCTTTCTGCATTCTTCCAGAGCTTTTCTGAAAACTCTTGCCCATATAGGACTATTGTTTTCTGGCACTATTATGAATTTTCTCTTGAAAAGTTCCTCATATTTCTGGGAATTTGGTGTGGAAAGGGGAGGCATGTATCTCTGTCTAGATCCAATCTCCAGAATAATTTTTAAATGGAGAAATGCTATATGTTATTCCTGATCGTAAATATGTAATCTACTTTTCATTTGGGTTCATTTTCAATGTTTATCTTCTATAGGTATAAAATATGTTTCCTGTAGGAAATAAACTATCTTAATTATCTGTTTTTAAGACAATTTAAATCCAAGAGAATGATTTTATTGACATATGGCATAGACACCTATAAAGAATGATGTTAAAAGCTGAGCCTCTGCACAGCTCGCTGAAGCTATCTTGCGGATACAGCACTAAAGCTCCTATCTCCCCAGGGACCTGAGCTTCTGGTGCACAGACGGTTCTAACTTTTTTTAAAAAGGTGTTTGTGTTCTGAGGCCCCTTACCAGCTCCCCCAAGCCTCCATAGGCTGCGCCAGGGTTTGAGGGACTTTGGAACCTTGGACAAAGCTAGAACTGTACCTTCTCTGAAAGCGCAGTCCTGTGGCCGTTCTTCTCTTTGGTACAATTAATTGTCTAGTTTTGAAACATCATCCTCTCGCGATGCCATGGCAGAATTGGACATAAGGGAACTCCCTGGGGGCTGACAATGTCTTGTTCATCTTTTTTTTTTTTTCTGCCCCTAGTGCTAACACAGAAAAATACTCATTTCTGTTGAAGGGGGTGTTCAGAAAGCCTAGGTTTTTTAAGACAGCAGGCAGAGCAGCCTCTGCCCAGAGAGCCCATTTGCTGGTGACCTGGAGGCCTTGCTGATTTCCGTGCTTTCCCAGGGGAAGGGAGACCAGGGCAGGGGCGCTGCCTCATCCCCTAACAGCCCACACATTTCCCCAGCCTGCACTGTGCTAAGGGCTAACAGTTCCCTGAAAGGTGGCGTGAGGAATTTACTTTGAATGTAGCGAGGCTCCCGGGGAAAAGGCCTCCTTGTGAACCCAGGTCAGTAACATGCCAGGAAGTGGAGTGTGCTGCCCTGGGTTTGAGGATGGAAAAGCAAAGGGCAGTTGTGGCATCTGTGGTCTTACCAGAGATCCCTGCTTTTGTCTGGTTCCCGCTTCTTAAGGATGATGTCCTGAGGTCACTTTTTTCAAGGAGACTCCACATCAGTGCCAGGTGAAGGTGGCTCCTGCTGTGTTGGCAATAGTTACATCGGAGGAGGACCTGACTACAACACAGGGGGCTCCTCCTGGTCATGAGGGCTCACAGCACAGGCGAGGAAGCCAGACAGGTGCCTCTGAGTCTAGGGTGGAGGCCACCTGGCAGAGACCAGCAACCGCAGCTGTCTAGGCCATGTATCACCAACGAGTCATTGCTTGTGCTGGCACCTTCAGCAAGAAGAGTTTGCGATCCACCCTGAGACCCTGCCAAAGAAGGACAGGCCTGTAGGGAAGGGAGCTGGTGTGTCAGAAACTATTAAGATAAGGGCTTGGGGGAGGGCTGTCCATCCCTGCTCCACACCCTACCGCAGGCTGGGGACATGGAAACACCAGCCCCGTCTGCCTCCACAGACTGGCCTTCACTCCAGTGTGGTCCTGAAGGCTGGAGAAAAGATGGAGAAAATGTCCTGCTTGAGGAAACAGAGGCAGGAGCTCTGCCATGTGTTTGACCACAGCTGTCATCTAATCTTAACCAGGTCGCTGAATTCTCTTGGACGGAATGAAACTTAGAAATGATAAGGACCTACCACTCCTGGTGATATGGTGTGGGACATAGGAGATAATAGATGAAGAGCTATTGTGAGCTTTTTAGAAGAACGCTTTTATATAAGTTGCTTATATTACTGGTCACCTTGCTATTTCTTGGGTTTGATGTTTATGTACTTCAAAGGGAAAGGTGTTAACCAAGTATTATGATAAGACTTTCTTGCTGGAATTATTTTTGCTTACCGTAACCACAAAGTCAACAAATTATACTTTTAAATTCACCAAATAGTTTGATAGCTGATCCGTTGCATAGAATTTATTATTCCATTACCATGACACCAGCCAATCTCACTTCTCATTACTTCTTTCTGACATATTGTTTGCCTTTTTTCTTAAAACTCTAGTGCTGATTTACTTATTTACATATTTATATATGTGAAGGCTGCTAATGTATTATTACCTGTAACTCGTCTTCCATTTGTGTAGTCTTCAGGTAAGTTTCTCTTGAATGTATTACTTATTCCAGGTTATATTGCCTGGCCTCCTGGTCGCCTCCCTAGCTCACTATTCCAAATTCTAAACACTTAGACTCTGACTTCCTGGGTACTTGTAGCTGAAAGAGCCCCAGTACCTGCTCCTTGAATCTAGCTAGAATCAACAGCTTCAAGGACAAAGTGAATCAGCCCAAGATGCTTTGAAGTACAAGTAACAGAAACAGCTTAAACAATAAAGAAAATTCATTGTCTCACCTAAAAAAAATGCTCAAGGAGGATGGTTAACTGGTGGCTCAGTGATACCCTCAGGGGTTCGGGTTCTTGCTGTCTCTTTACTCCCATTCTTAGCATGGTTGGCTTTTGTAGTCAGTCTTGTTCTCTCACAGTTACCAAGGTGGCTGCAGCACTATCACATATACTTCTTCATACAATAGTAACCAAAGGCCAGGTGAGCTAAAAGGGGCATATTTCACCCTCTTTTTTTTTTTTTTGGTCTTTTATAAGCGTAGAGGAGTATTTCCTACAAGCTTCCAGCAGACTTCCTTATGTCTCATTGATGTTAAAAAAATTTCCCAAACTTAGAAAAGGCAAAAGGGATTACTGGGTATTCTTTCAGTGAAGTGCCGGACTTAACTTTCTATCATTGGTGCTATTTGATAACTCTGAAGAGGCAGAGGTTAACTTGACTATTGTTGTCCATAAGAGATGCAAATAACTTCTCAGTGGAACGGGTAACTCTGGGGATGTGGTTTATGGCCCTGTTGGGCATTAACCAGTTTTGTGTCTAACTAGCAATCATGTCCTCCTCTAAATACCCTAGCTTGTCAAAGGTTCTTTGACTCAGTTTTAAGATCTTACTAGTTCCCTTGTTACTTCATGAGTGGAATAAAATCCTTGGCATGTGTTCATTTTGTATTTTCATGATATTTACCTTTTTGAAAATTGTACTTTAACATTGGCCATCCCCCCCCCCACACACACACACACACACTGCTCTTACCAGCCAGGGCTGACGAGGGCTCAGCCTCCCAGGGCTCCTGGGGTTCTGATGGGGAGAGAGAAGAGCAGGAGAGGGGTCCCTGGGGAGGCACTCACAGTTCCTGCCCCACCAGGCGCACTCCAAGGGCGGGCATGGAGCAGCCAGATGTTGTTTAGCCCTCTGCTGTTCAATATAACTGTTTTCATTTTAACCAGGAAGTAGTCAACTACATACTCATGCACAGCCCTGTTGTAGGTGTTGTTGGAACATGAGAAGGCAGGAGAGACTATTGATTAAATGTAAAGTTTCTATTGTTTTTATATTAATAAATGAGCCTTGCTAAATTGGCATTTATCTTTGTGCCAAGGATACTTTTTAAAAATCAACATATGTTTATTGAGCATCTACCATGAGTGAAACAGACTTAGGGGGGAATAATGGTATGTACAGCCACACAGACCTGTTTGTATTCACAGCCTGTATGACCTTGAGCAAATTACTCAGCCTTTCTAGGTGTTGATTTCCTCATCTCCAGACTGGGCATAAAAATAATAGCATACTGCTTTAGATTTTAGCACCTGGGGTTATTTGTCCAAAGATGAAGCGGCCCAGACTATGTTGTCCAGTTTTATTCTTTTCTTTCCTCTTGACTCTTAAAAGCATGCTTATTCCTGTTTAATTCTCTAAAAAGCCTTAAGGAAGGTAACAATTATTTTAATTAGAGGAAACTCCTACCATCATCTTTAATTCTTCACTTCATGTACAATTCAGATTCCATTCTCTTTTTGAGTGTGTATGCATTTGTCTCCTATGGAGTGAAGTAGATGGACTCTGATTGGCTTTTCTTTGGCCCTGATCTCAGTAATGATTTGCAGCTTTGCTCTGGATGGCTGAGGTTTGACCATTGTCCCAAGGTATCATCATGACGCCTGTATTATCATTAATTGTAATGCTTAAAAATTTTTTTCTATACCTTGTATTTCTGGTGTTGGCTAATAATAGTACAATTTTGTGGATGTGTACATAAACGTAATCATTTGTTGGGATAGAAATTTCCATATGACCTGGTGAATGTGTGCATTGGTGACCATTTATAATTATAAATAATTTTTAATAAAGTGATAATGGCTGGGTTCCCTTCTGCCATCTATTGTAGTTTTGTGTTCTTTTCTTTTATCTCTCCAACCTGATTGTAAGCGTTATGGGCCATATGGCCTTTCCTTATGAATCTTTATATACCTCTCACATTATGTAGTATAGCACATAGCATGTAGATGGCACTTATTATTTTTTTGGATTAATGAATGAGCCCCACAAGATGGTATTCATCTTTGTACCAAGGATAGTGTTTCTATAGTTAATATACATGTATTGATTTTCTACTATGAGGGAAGAACTCTGTGGAAGAGAAAAAGATGATGTAGACCTGGCCTGAGTATTTGCTGGGGCTGCTGGAGGCATTGGTAGGGCCAGATCTCTCAGCCTCTGGTAAGCTGTGTATAGGATTTTAGACTGTATTCCGGAAGCAGTGCAGAGCCATGGGAAGGTTTAAAGTTGGGGGTCCAAGAGCAGATTTTCATTTTATGAAAACATGTCTCCATTTCCAGCTTCAGTGTCAGGAATACTATCCCCAGACTGGAATCTCCTGTTTAGGCTTGGTGATAAGATACACCATACTAATTGATGCCTATTATAATCATGAGTTGTTAGCAATATTCTTTGTGAAGCCAGGGAATTATATAGTCCATTTTGGAAAGATGTCAGTCAAAAATAGTTTGAAAAGCTTAGGGACATATAAACCCAAGGATTCAATTAAGTTCAACTTACCAGTTTTATTAAATGTTTACAGTGTTATAGAAGATAGTACAAGCAAATAAGATACGGATCTTGGAGAGCTTATATTGGGTTGTCGGAAAAGTCATGACATATTTTATTTATGTTTTTCAAAGGCCATTTATTTATATAAAGAACAAAGATCATGCCTGTTTTGTTCGATAACCTTTTGCCATCTTTCAGTGAGCTTCATAATTCCTTGTTCATAGAAGGACCTGTCTTTATTTGCGAAAAACTGAACAAGGTGCTGATTTACAGCCTCATCTGAATTGAACATTATACCACACAAGGAGTTTTGAAGACAGCAAAACAAGTGGAAGTCTGACGGTGCAAGGTCAGGCAAGTATGGTGGGTGTGGCAACACATCACGTCCAAGCTCCAATAATTTTTGAGGGGTGATCAAACTTGTGTGTGGTTTCAAGTTGTTGCGATGGAACACAACTCCTTTACAATTAACAAGCTCTGGATGTTTCTGGATGATGGATTCATTCAAACTGTCCAATTGCTGACAGTACACATTTGAATTGATCGTTTGGTTCCTTGGTAGGAGCTTGGAAAACACGACACCTTTATTTTTTAATTTTTTATATTTTTAAAGATTTTTACTGGGGAATTGGGGGAAGGGGA